>NC_092045.1:99210354-99510354 GCF_003086295.3 Arachis hypogaea | reverse complement strand
GCCCAATGGTAACATTTGAGGCCCATGTAGTTGGACAGGTGGAGATAAATTCTGGCCCAAATGTAGAGAAAGAAATTGTGGCTGAGAAAGATGGAAAAAACGAATCAGAAGAGGAAGAAGAGGGTAGTGATGGCAGTGAGGACAAGGACTATACTCCCAAGGATGGTGAAGATAATAGTAGTGATTCATGGAGTTCTGATTCTAGAAATGGTTATTGCTCAGAAGATAGTGCTGCTGAAGTTGTGTTTGGTGACAATGATGATGACAAAGAAGGGCCTGAGGGGTTAGTAGATGTCAACATCAGAGTAGGGAATAGATTCGAGGCTGCATCAATTGAAACCCAAATAGATGCAGCAAAAGAAAGTAGGAGTGACAATGACAAAGATAAGGAGAAGATTGCTGCAGGTTTAGGTGATGAGAAAGAAGGATATGAATCTAAAGAATTTCTAGATATGCCTATTATTGATGATGATGAGGATGATAATAGTGTTGCCCAGAAGTATCCGTTGCACAAACAGCTGAAGGACATGAGTGAGTACAAGTGGAAGGTTGGAACTCTTTATGTATCAAGAGAGGAGTTTAACGATTGTGCTACTGCCTATGCTGTACACACTAGAAGAGGTTTGAGGTTTGATAAGGTTGACCTTCAGAGAGTGAAGGTTATTTGCGTGGAGGGTTGCAACTGGTTTGCATGCTGTGGCAAGATGAAGAATGAGCAAACATGGCAATTAACCAGCTGCCACAACAAGCATAGTTGTTCTAGAGAGTTGAAAATTGGGATTATGCATGCAAAATGGTTGAAAAAGGTGTTTCTAAAAAAGATTTCTGAGAATCAAAAGATAAAGCTCTCCACACTAATGAAGAAAGCATACAGCAAGTGGAATGTAGAGCTGACTAAATCTAGAGTTGCCCGGGTTAAACAGTTTGCACTTGATGAGTTACAAGGAATGTATATAGAGCAGTATCGGAGACTCTATGACTACTATCATGAATTGCTGAGGTCTAACCCGGGTTCTACAGTGAAGTTGCAAGTGGAGAGATCCCCTGAGTTTGCTTCTGAGAGACCAAAACCTAGTGTGGATTTAAGGCCAAAGTTTCAAAGACTCTATGTGTGCCTTAATGCATGCAAGAAGCGTTTTATGGTTTGCAAACCAATAATTTGCCTTGACGTGTGCTTCATCAAAACACCATATGGAGGTCAACTTCTCACGGCTATTAGCTGGGACCCGAACGACCAGATATTGCCAATAGCCTATGCAGTGGTTGAAGCAGAGACTAAGGACATATGGACTTGGTTTCTTACCAATCTGTGTGATGACTTTGGCTGTGACAAGATAAGGAGATGCACTTTCATGTCTGACCAACAGAAGGCACTTATTTCTAAACTAACCTCAACTGAAATTTACTTTATTGAGCCTAGTGTTAGTGTTAGTCTTGCTGCCCTGGTGATCCTAGTGTTTGAATTGTATGAGTTAGTGTTTGTAGTGTATGAGTTAGTGTTTGAATTGTGATGAGTTAGTGTTTGAATTGTATTCAGTCAGTTACTGACTTAATTGTGCTTATCAAATATCATACTGATTTAATTATTACATTAATTATGTATGGTGGGTTTAGGATTTAGTTCCAACCTTCGATGAGCTCATTCCCGGAGTGGATAATAGATTTTATGTTAGACATCTTTACAACAATTTCAGGAAGAGATTCCTAGGGCTGTAACTAAAACTGATGATGTGGAATGCTGCAAAGGCTACTTATTTACAAGAGTGGGAGAGGAGGATGGCTGATATCCAAAAGGTTGATAATGGGGCCTACAACCACCTTATGGAGATACCAACCAGGTATTGGTGCCGGCATAAGTTTGGGACTTGGTCTAAATGTGATACCTTGGTAAACAATATGTGTGAAGTACTTAACTCTGTGATTGTGGACGCTAGAGAGAAACCAATAGTCAGCATAATTGAAGACATCAGAGTATACATAATGAGGCGTTGGGCTGATAATAGGGATTGGATAATTGAATATCCAAGAGAGGTGTTGTCCCGTATCAGGATTAAGGTTGAAAAACAAGCTGATGCAAGTGGTAAGTGGGTGAGCACGTATGCTGGTCATGACAAATACGAGGTAACTAGTATCCATGGAGGCAAAGAGAAGTTCATTGTTGATTTGAAGACTCACGAGTGTTCGTGCAGGAAGTTTCAGTTGTCCGGAATCCCCTGTGCTCATGCAATGACCTGCATTACGAAGATGTGCTTCAATGTAGACAACTTTGTTGCAAACTGTTACAAGAAAGCAACTTACTCTGAGTGCTACCACATGTGGTATATCCCATGAATGGCCCAACCCGTGGGAGAAAACACAGTTTGATGATGTTTTGTCACCAATCTACAGAAAATCCATTGGAAGGCCTAAATTGAAATAGAATAAAGCTGCAGAGGAGAACCCAACTAGAGGAGGAGTGTCTCGCGAAGGGTAGAATCAGAAGTGCTTCTATTGTTTTGCTAGAGGTCACGACAAACGGACCTATCCAAAGAAGCGCAAAGTAGCTGCAACTGCGTCGGTAAGTACTCTGCTTGGTTTTGTGCTGGTTCGTGCTTCATTTCTATTGATGGCATTAAAAGATTATGATAGGGATTGTGATATTGTGGCTGTTTACTAGGCAAACAAAGTTGCTGGATCCACAAGAGCTTCAAGAATCATCTCTAGCACTATCTTTAGCACTATTTCTAGTACTATCTCCAACCAGGCTTCTAAGAAATCCCATCCTGCTTCAAAGAAGACCACAATGTCAAGGCCAAAGAGAAAATTATCTGCCAATGATGTGAGTTCCCAACACTCTCAGACTACTTCAAAAAAGGTTAAGTTGACCCCGTCCAACAATAATCTCAGGGTGCTGCCAAGCCCATCGAAGAACATGAGCAAATCTCAACTTAAGTTCATGGCTAGGACACCTCCCGAAGCATGAAAAAAGATGTGACGATTATGATGTGTGCAGTTTTATGTGTTCTGGAAACTTTATTATTGAGTAAAGGATATCTCTTTAGTATCATTATAATGTGTGGCAACTAGTTTAAAGACTATAGTTTGTTATCTCAGACCGTTATTGTGGAGCAAAATGTGTTGCTCTTGTTTTGTTATTTTGCTGTGAATCTGTTGTGGTTGTAGCCAATGACAATGTTATGGTTAATGATTAAGTAATATGTTACAGAACTGATTATTGTTATGCTAATGACTTGCTTGATTTAAATAGGATGCAAAACATAACACTTCAATTCATTCAACTCATTTTCACAATTTGGATGAGTTCACTAAAACAACATTGCAACTGCACAATCTATCATTGCAGTTAATTACACATGCACAATCCAGCCTTTCATCAAACTTAACTCAACAAAACATCATTGCATTACAATTTCATTGAGTTCAACAAAGCAGCAACTAGTTCAACATCACTGCTTTTTCTAAGCTAACATACAGAGTACAATTTAGGTATCTAAAAATTTTCTCCTAAGCCTCATCATCTCCAACAACATCATTGTAGTAAAAGTCTCCCAAATTTGGTTGTGGTTGTTTTTTCAAAAACCAATATCAGTGCAACTGTCCATCTAACTAAAACAACTCCCACTGCAACCATGAACCTGAACTCAACCTTATCCAATTTTCCCTTCAAATTTCTAACCTTCATTCTTAACCTTGAAACTTGTGAGGGATATTCCTCTGGTTTTGCTTATACGAAATAGCCGCATTCTTCTCCAACCTAGACGAAACATGAGACAGTCGAGTTAACACCCACAGATGGTCAAAATATATAACTTAACAACAAAATAAACACATGGCTAAACCTGACCCCAAAGTTAACGCAACCCCAGAACCTCTGCCCAGGATTTTCTACCGTCGACGATGTGGCGAGCACAAGTCGTTCCCCACAGTAGCAAGTTATCCTCCTTCGGCGTGCTTGGTTTCTATTTTGTGTGGCTTGCTTGTTGCCTTGCGCCGCTTCAGATTGGCATGCTTCATACTCCATCTTTTCTCACGCAGAGGAAATCGACCTTCAGAGACGGTGCAACAGCAACGAGAAGCCAAGATTTTGGGATTAGGGTTTCGAAGAGGGCTTTCTTCACATTTATCTATTTTTTTAAATTCAATAACGGTAACAACAAACTCCCTACCACCGTGTATAATAACGTCCATGTATGCAATGCCGTTAACGACATGTTACTCATTTTGACGATAGGACAACATTGATTTGATTTAGAAATGTTTGGGATACAAATAGGACGTCTAAAATGTTAGGGATATGTTTGAGACTTACCCCAAACATTAGAGACATAAATGATACTTTACTCTAAAATGAAAGAATGTTAATTTACAAGACTATGTTTGGGTTAAGAAGATGATATTTCCTTTTCAAGAGTTTATGAAAGGTGTATTATTAAATAGTTTTAAAATATGTATTGATTGTATTGTCAAAAATTAATAAAAAAAATGGGCAGTTACCATTTGTCCAATAAAATGCTAATTCTTACCAAAGTCTTTTGTATGTTAAACCCAACTTTTATATTTACACATATAAAATACAAATAATTAGAAATGGAACTCTTTATTTATTATTACTAAATAAAAAAATAATTTTTGTATTAATTAAATCGGTTAATATTTTTTTACGATATATATATATATATATATATATATATATATACATATATATTGAGATAATAAGAATATGATTTTACTCTAAAAATTTAAATATTTTATATAAAAAAATTAACAGAAAAGCTCTACCATGTAAAAATTACATGGATAGTATCTAAGCAACTTTCACTCCACGCCCCACTTCCCTGTTTGTTTTACACGCGCCTCTTATAGCCTATATAACGAATCCTTATTTTGCGTTATCAATGTTTCTCAACGTAAACCTTTTCACACAACTTAAACCTCTTTCGCGTTTTTCTTCTTCTTCTTCTTCTTCTTCTTCTTCTTCTTCTTCTTCTTCTTCTTCTTCTTCTTCTTCTTCTTCAACCTAATTAAATTTGTTGTTCTCTTTTTTCACATTTTTCTTCTCTGCATTATGGATCTGGATTGATTCAACGCAATTAGCTTCGTTGTTCATCTTCTTCTTCGTTTTCTTCTTCGATTTGCACTTTTAAATTGAAACAATGAATGAATCAACTTCAAATCAATTGAATGAGTGCGATTTTGATGATTCTTCTAAAATGCATCAATTTGATGAGGTTTGGATTATTGAATTCTGAATCAAAATTAATGGAATAAAATTACAAATTTTATTTGAAGTGAATTGAATGGATTGAGGTGATCTACATCTGAATTAAATTGAATTGAATTGATAATATGTAACTCTGAGTAACTGTGAGTTTCAGTAACTATGAGTAACTCTCAATATATGTGAGTAACTTTTCGATTCGGTAAGTACTAAAGAGGTAGTTCATCACGTTCATGTTTTCGGTTCGGTTCGCAGAAAGGAGTCTAACAAAAATTAGACCAATATGTTCTGTTTTCTTCGCTAAGCACTATATAATTGTTTCACCGTAATTAAGATTTCGGTTCACCATAATTAAGATTTTGGTTCACCATAAAATTCTCTCCATATATGCCCATCCTCGTACAACTCTGCATACCAAACCAAACTTATAAGGTGTGGTGAACCGAAAACAATAACTACCAATGAGAAATCACATTCCAATATCAACTACCACGCACGAACTGTGATCGATTCAACAGAGAATGAAAGCGGTTAGAGACGATGGATGGTGAATAGCTCTGACTTGAGTGGTGTTGTGTATAAATATTATTAATATACAGGTTAGTGGATAATTTATGTGCCAAATATTAAATTGAGAAACTTTTATTTCAAATAAAAAAATATATTTTATATGTTGTTTCACATATACCATATCTTATCAGGTCCAGTCACACACTAACGCTATATATAAATTATTAGAGACACTTTTTTTTAATGTTTATCAAAAATAAATATTTTTTCGGTATATAAGAATAAAGTGATTATTATGGTATTTATAAGATAACGATTAATTTATTAAAACAAATTAAAAATTAATATTTAATTTAAAAAATATAAAATAAATAATTTTTAAATATTTAAAATTTATTATAAAAAATAAATTAGATTAAATTTAAATAGCAAGTAATAAGCATGTAAATTTTATCTAAGAATAAATAGTATTATGTCTATTCGGTTCACCATAATTAATATTTCGGTTCACTATAATTAAGATTTCGGTTCACCATGAGTACTATGTTTGGTTCACCATGAGGGTTTAGCATTAAGGATTCAGAGTTCAGTGTTTAGGGTTCGGGTTCAGGGTTTAGGGTTTAGGGTTTAGCGTTCAGAATTCAGAGTTCAGTGTTCAGGGTTCGGGTTCAGGGTTTAGGGTTTAGGGTTTAGGTTTTAGGGTTTAGGTTTTATGGGTTCAGGGTTTAGTGTTCAGGATTCTGGTTTTAGTGTTTAAGGTTTAGGGTTTAGGAGTTCAGTGTGTTTCTATCTTTTGGTTCGCCTAGTGTATTAAGTTCGGTTTACTATGTTCTTTTGGAGTTCGAATGTATTGGTAAATACAATGATTGCAATCACTGAGAACCTGAAATAAAACTGCAGCCAGACAATTCCAACATATATATAAATTAATATCTCAGATGAGTAATCCATCTTGAATCAAATATAAATATTAACAATTTATACATACGTTGATATTAAGAATAGATATATACATTAACATTGACATATATACATTTGAAAGAAGCATTATTTGGTTCACCATGAGTACTATACAATTATATTTGAAAGAAGCATTGTTTGGTTCACCATCTTGATTTTATATAATGAATTATGTTTCGATCACTCAGTACTATACAATTGTATTGTGTTCGGTTAACCATGAGTACTGTGTTTGGTTCACCACGAGTATTGTGTTCGGTTTATTCTGTAGAAAGCTGTTTGAATTTAATTTTATATAATGGATTATGTTTCGTTCACTCAGTACTATACAATTGTATTGTATTCGGTTCACCATGAGTACTGTGTTCGGTTCACCATGAGTACTGTGTTCGGTTCATTCTGCACTATTCAAAACTCTTCTTCCTCACCTTCTACTGCTTCTTCACCAGAGAGAAAAGGAGGAAAAGACAAAAAATACTGTAGCAACAACAACAAAAGAATGACGATAAGGAGAAAACACGTGAATAAGAAGGAACGCAAAAAAGGAGGAAAATGAGGAGAATGAGGAACGCAAAGAAGAAGGCGAAGAAGAAGACACTCCGTGCGTAAACGAGCGTGAGAAGAAGAAGAAGAAGCGCGGGAGAAGAAAAAGAAGAAGAAGAAGAAGAAGAAGAAGAGAAGAAGAAGAAGAAGAAGAAGAAGAAGAAGTGTGATGGAGAAGAGAAGAAGAAGAGAAGAAGCATTTCGTGTGTGTTGGGTGCGTGTATTTCACATTTCATTTAATGGTATTGGGTTTTTTTGGTGTTGGGCCAAATTGGTTACATGGTTACATGGATGTGTAGCATCCCTGAAAAATTACTCTTAAAATACTACTAAAATGTTAAAAGGTACGAGAGACTTTGTGAAGTGTGGTTAAGAGAGAGAGGGAATAACAATAAGAGAAGAGAGATTCGAGTCATAGAAGATTAGGAAAAATGAGGTGTGCTTTATTTATTATACTGAGATGAATTATTTATAGTTTATATACATGCAAATGAGGTTTATGATTAATTAGTGTGTGACTCTAACGAGTATAACAGCTTAGCTAATAGATTAACTAACTTGTGCCAACTTACTAATTGCTAACAGTATCTAATTGCCTTATGTCTTCTGTTGCATTATGCCTAACTCTCTCCCTCAAACTGAGGGGTGATTTTACCATACGAAGTTTGGGTCTGAAGCTGAGGAATTGAGCTTGCGAAACTGGTTTGGTTAGAACATATGTAATTTGATACTAGGAATGAATGTGCACAACATGAGCTAGTTATTGTACCACTCTATGCCTCACAAAATGAAGGTCAATTTTGAAGTGTTTGGACCTATGATGGAGGATAAGATTTCTTGTCATCAACATTGTGCTTTGATTATCGCAGTACAAGGTTCACTACAAGAAAAATATTGAGTATTATTGAATTTATCGCAAGATTATCGAAAATAATCAGCTAATAAATTAATTATGTCAGATTTTGAGTTAGATCGTATCCGATGGTAACTTGCGGCGGAATACGATGTTTAAGATATGGCAATATGATGCCAATTACCTTCGGAATTTTTCCGACAGTAAATGTGGCGCCAAACGTGAAACTTTGTGCTATGTTACCCTTGGTAAAAAATTTGAAAAATCTGACAATAAATATGACAGAAGCGCCTTTTTTTTTTAAAAAAAATTGTTACCGCGAAAAAATTTTGATGGTAAATCCGACAAAAAAGCAAATTTTTTTATTTTCTTCTTCAATCTATAATAGACCCCGATAGTTAATAATCAATAGTCAACTGCCAATAAGTAAAGAATAACTCCAATAAGTAAAGAATAAATTACTAATTTATCTAAAAAAGAAAGTTATTTATATATGATGTGAAATATTAGATATACAGAATAAAAACACGAAAGGAACAAAGAAATACATATGATAGAACTAAGACTAGTGTGCATTGTAACTATATGATCTGACTAAAATAAGGTTTAAACATACACCAAGCTAACTAACTATATTTAGGTTAGCCTTATTTAGATTCATTATCTTTTTCCTCTAGTTTATCATCCTCCTCTTCCGAGATAATTTTTCAATCATTGAATTCGGCTTCTTCTTGTTTGTCTTCTTCGTCTACATTTACCATCTCTTCTTATCTTCCATACAAATGGGATACAATATTCTGCCCTGAGTGGACCAACTTGATAACATCTCATATGTAGAAAAGTTGTTAATGGTCCACATCAACGCAGTATAGAGTTGGAAGTTATATTTGTTGAAATATCATACGTTTTTAAACCATGAATCTATAACTCCATCAACTCATCCACCAAGAGTTGTAAGAAGACATCTATTTTGACCTTCGGGTTAATTGGACTAGGTATGATACAAGTTAGGAATGCGTATGGGTCTTTCATGCCCATTTTGGGAGATAGGTTATACGGAGTCAACACAACAGGCCAACAAGAGTACGTGTTATCAAAATTAGAGTTCAGTGCAAACCCGTAAGAGCATAAAGCTAATCTAACATTTCTAGGCTCGATCGCAAACGTAAGGTGAACCCGATTAAAATGCTTTCAAGCATCCCCGTGTGACGGGTGTGTCATAAAACCATCATCTCTCTTGTTGTTACTATGTCAGGTCATGTGAGGAGTCGAACTCATTGTTGCATATAATCGTTTTAGCCTAGGGATTGGGGACAAGTAGTGCATTCTTTTGTTTGAACTCTCTTTACCCGTCGTTTACCAATCCATTCTCTCTCGACTTGAAACCTCGATGCATCACAAAATCTACAAGTAATTAGATCTACATCCCCCTTGTAATACAACATACAATCATTGAAACAACAATCGATTTTCACCGAATTTAGACCTAATTTTGAAACTAACTTCTTTGCTTTGTAGGGGCGCTAAAGGATGCCAATAGTCCCTCCAGGTACTAATTCGTTACAAACGGTGGCCCACTTATCAAAGGACTCTTGTGTATGATTTGACACAGACTTAATACTCATCATTCTAACATATGCAGACAATTTTGAATGAACACACCTCTCAAACAGAGGTTTCACAGCAGATTTTAACACCATAAAATCTCTTTGCCTCGGGTTAGGCTCTTGTTCAGCATCTTCCATATCAGTAACACCAATTGCATCAAGCACCATCTCATTGTATCTCTCTTGGTTACTCTCCCAATTCATTTCTTCTATGTTTAGTTCTGTAACTAGTCGAACTCTCGTTGATCGATCCTTAAACCTATTGAAATTCGAGGCAGACCGGTTAATTCCCTACTCATCCACTTCTCTGTATTCCATCCACATCCAATACCCATCCTTGAACTATTACGGTAGAGATGAAGTGTTATATCCGAATGTCCTAGCCACTTAGCCAGCCAACGCTTATAGCACAGACACCTAGAAACTCTTTGAGACCTAAACGATTCTATGTTGAAGACATACACAACAAACTCGTCAACCCCCTCAAAGAAATCAGGTTTTAAACCTCCCGTCCACCATTATCTCTATCATACATCTACAGACGATGATTTGGAATCATTTTGTAATAAAAACCCTAGAATTCAACCAACAAAGTAACTTATTAAAATTTTTACAAAATTTGGCAGAGTTCCTTCTATAATTGGAATCTCCCACCAAATCCAATTATCATTTTCTCACAAACCAAACATGTTTTAAAATAATGTAAATAAAAATTTGGTAGAGAAAACAACTGTAGACATAAATTAGAACAAACACGCTACATATCAAATCCTAGCTGTTCTAGTGCGTAACCCCTTATAACTCCAAAATTCTTTAGCAAACAAGGATTTCGAGAAGGTGAAACTCTGCAAACTTCTCCCACTTCCGTCCTAAAACTCTATCATAGGAAAAGTAAGTCTGGCATAAAACTTAAATAATTTAGTATATTCAAAGATAGAACACCAACTGGAATATGACTACGCAGACTACGAAAATAGTACTATCCTAATAAAAAGGAGAACTTATTAAATTTACAAGGTGAAACTGCATCAAAAACTAATTTGCAAGGAATAAATAAAACTCAACATTGTAATTAATTAAAATCTAATTCTAATTTCATCAAATTAACATGCATAACAAAAAGAAATTATATAAATTGAATGCAGTTGAAAGAAAATCATTCACAAAAATCAAATAAAATCTTCCATCAACTTAAGCACTCTTAATACTCAAATTAAATCTTCTAACAGATCAAGCACTTTTAATTTCACCTTACCATAGCCTACCCTAACATTATTTAATTTCTAATTATACTAAATTAATATAACAAATCCTAATCACACACTTTATTAAATAAATTTAATTAATAATTTAATAAAAAACCTAACAAAATCCTAAACTCACAAAAAAAATCTGGAAAAATAAAAAAATTATAGAAAAATTACCTCTTATGGTGGCTGCATGATGGTGGTGACAAGAGGCGGTAGTGACGACGACAAGGTAAAAACCTCCAACGGGAATGGACATCAACAGTGGCGGTGGTGGCAACAATGAGGATGACGTACAGGAGTGATAAACCGCTATTTTACGGATCAAGGAGCGGAGACGGCGACAACTCCAGGTGGTGGTGACTGCGGTAGTTTCAATGGAGCAGTAGAAAGAGAGGAGAGACAAGAGAGAGGAGAAGAGAAGAGAGAGAAAGAGAGTTTGCATAAGTGAGGGGGAAGGTATTTATCGTTGTCTAAATTGATGCGTTTCACTAAAACCCGTTACCGTCAGACAATGTTGCCATGAAATTTGACAGTAAAATAGATGCTAATAAAATAAAATTTTGCGCCATTATTTATCGTCGGATTTAGTAATGAAATTTCTAATCCAACAGTAATTTTTTTGAGGTATGAATTTTCACTCATAACTGCCGATAACGTCCGTCGGTAAATCTGCCGGTATTTAGCGCTTTTCTTGTAGTGGTTGGAGCAGAACCTAACGAGAGGTGGATTTTATTTAACAACTTTTGCAACCAGATGGTGTCAGCCATAACATCAACTAAGGCCTAAAACTCGGCCTTTGAACTCGATCAAGAAACCGCTGCTTGCTTGCGGCTCAACTAACATATTAGATTGGTTCCAAGAAAGACATAGTATCCTGTGGTTGACCTCCGATCATCCAAATCGGCAGCCCAATCCAAATCACAGAAGGCAATGATTTTGAATTCATAATTTTTGTGTATCTGAAGACCTATTTCTGAAGTACCAGCTAGATAATGCATTATCCGTTTGAAGGCCTTCCAATGCTGAACATAGGGTAAATACATATATTGCAACTTTATTCACTACATAGGTGATGTCTGGCTGCGTCATTGTGACATATTGGAGTCCGTCAACTATTGATTGGTATAGTAAAGGATTGTAAAGTAGAGTGTCCTCAGCTGTTGTGAGCTTTAAGCTACTTATTATTGGGGTCAGTGCTGGCTTGGCATTAGAGAACTTTGCTCTTTTCAAGAGATCTTTGGTATACTTGGTCTACATTAGTGTCAATGACTGATCTTTATGTTTTATAGCTTTAATTCCTAAAAAAAACTCATTTCTCTAAGATCATTCAAAGTGAACACATAGCTTAGAAGATAAATTGTAGAACTGGAGTAGTGATGCACAAACAAGCACATGGCAGAGATAGTTCTAAAGAAGATAAACTTATTTAAAGTTCCACTGAGCTTGAGAAACCAAGCACAAGGGGCCTGCTTGAGGCCGTACAGAGCCTTTTCCAGATTGCAAACAAGCCCAGTCCCAAGTGTGTAGCCGTCAGGTTGAACCATATGCACTTTCTCAAACAAATTGCCATTAAGAAAGGAGTTGTTGAAGTCAAATTGGTGCACTTTCCAGCCAAAGTTCATAGCCACAAAGAGCACTGTCCGAATAGTAGCGGGCTTGGCAACTGGACTAAAGACTTGATCATAGTCTAGCCCTTCTCCTTAATGAAATTTCTTTGCAACAAATCTCGCTTTGTATTTTTGAACCTTCCCATCAGGTTGCCACTTCACCCGAAAGATCCATTTGCAACTTATTGCCTCATGCTCCATTATAGCTGGGACTAGATTCCATGTTTTGTTCTTGAGGAGTACTGCAAATTCCTCATCCATATCAGCCTTTCAGTGTGGTGTGGTGAGGCGAGTGCTTAAGCCACTATCATGGTCTCCTGTTGTGTGAGATCAAGAACTTGTTCTTGCAAAAGTGAGGCAAACACTCTTGGTTTGAAGATGTCTGCCTTGTTCCAGGTTATCATAGGGTGCATAGTTCTTGTTGCATCTTGTATAGCAACTTTAGAGTTCTCAGCTAACCCTGCAATACATGAAGAAAAGACAGAAGTAGAGAGGAACAAGTCAATATTAGAAGGTAATGAACAATTATTAACATAATTAATATTGGCAGGATATGCAAAATTTTCTTGGGTTTGTGACTGATTCGGGCAGGTCTCTAGGGGTATGGATGACTCAACAGTTAATGGATTAAAAGCTTATGTTTGGGTGATAGGTGTTATGTCTTGGACTATTATGATTGGGAGTGGTTAGGTGAGTGGTGCTAGAGCTCTAGAATAGTATGGTAGTGGAAGTTGAGTTATCTTGATTGGAGTTATGGTGATAATTGTAAGGTTTGGGAGATGAGTGGCAAAGCTGTGTGGAGGTTTTGGATCACTAATTTTGATGAACATGGATTGGTAAGGGAACTCAGTTTCGTCAAACACCACATGCCTAGATATGTACAACTTTTCACTTTTGTCCAAGCACTTATATCCCTTGTGATGAGACGAATATCCAAGGAAAAGGAACTTTTCAGACATGAAGCTGAACTTGTGAGGTTGGTAGTATCTTGTAACACCCTACCATACAGAGTCTTATGCTTAAGTCATAATTCAGAGATGGCAAGGTATTACGACCTCTAAAATAAAAATTTAGTATGTATAGTAGTATGAATGATTGATTATAACTAGGAGCCTTTGTAAAAAAAAGGGGGTAAACAAAAATCGCAACTCAAAAGCGCAACACTCCGATCGATAACGTAACGAATAAGGGTAACCAACGCGAGATTATATATATCTACAAAGGAGTATCAAAAACAGGAATATCAAGACTCAAGATCCGGCTGCGAAGATAACCGGTCCGAGCATAGCGATATATACATATGATAAAAATAAGGAAAACCCCAAAGGAAACCCAAAGGGACACAAATACATAAAACCTAATCTCCAAAATCTCCCATAAGAGGAGTCATCATAGTTTGTATTATTTAATGGAGATAAAAGTATCTAAGCAAAACATATAAACGAAAACATAGCCCCGAGAACAAAAGATCTTCGCAAATCTAGAAGTCTCCAGCATGCCTCAGCGGGAAACCTCACGTCCTGCATCTGAAAACCACAAAATCCGCATGGGTGAGAACCAGAGGTCCCCAGCATGGTAACAACTTCCACATATATAATACATAATAATAGAGGAAAGCCGAAGGCAATCCTAGAACTTCCTCCAGATAATTCAAAGCTTATAAACAAGCTAAACCATATAAGGGTATCTGACTAAAGATTCTTCAGTCTAACTAATACTTCCCTTTCCAATTCCTTCTCACCTCCCAACCACCAGCAGGAGTATAATGTAGCAAACACAGTTATATCAGACAAGAAATATACAAATAGGGACAAATAAGGCAGTTAGACAATTAGCAAGTAATATGCAGTCAAATAGGCAATCTCAAACAATTCATATAGTATGCATATGATGAATGCCTGTCCCTAGTGGCTGATGATATCATCTGTCGGTTATAGAGCCAACCCGACAAGTCCTGGCAGTTAACCATTGGACTGTCCCTCTGTTGTGTCTCCCCAACTTGAGTCATACTCAAAGTAAACTTGATCATAATCATGATCCATATCCATCACCCTCACTGGTGAATATTTATCCATCACCATCACTGGTGAATATTTATCCATCACCATTACTGGTGAATATTTTTGGGGGTGAGCTCGTCCGGGAATTTCACAGTGCTCGGCCACCCTGACGACATAGGGTCAAAAGAGCTTCAAGTCTCGACCTGGAGCACGTGGTGGCTAGCCACTGCTTTCTCCCAGGGAAACTCTCATCTCCGATAATGGAAGTGCAACTTTCACAATTCATTCAACAGCATATATATGCGTTTATACATAGCCATAATCATGGCCCCGCCGTAACACGGCAATAATCCAGCCATCCGGCTCACGGTTAAATCCATAACCAGCCACCCGGCTCACGGTTAAATCCATAACCAGCCGTTTCATCAACAATTACAGCCTTTCGGCCCATGGCATAACAAGCACTTTCACCACCATCCTCCGCATCTCACATATTCATGCTTGATCCTCATTGATCATCCATTTTTCCCTTGCTTCACTCGCAAGTTGCCACATTCACTAGTCCTTCTTCTCATAGCTAGACATATCATAATGATTTAAGACATAAGTGGTGAGATCGGAGGCTTAGAAGTATGAAATTTGGCTTTTAAAACTCAAAAATCAACTTTGGGATGAAAACAGGTCCACGCGTACGCGCACTCCACGCGCACGCGTGGATGGCTTCGAAAACTCATCGACGCGTAAGCGTCATGCACGCTAACGCGTGGATTGAAAACTAGTCAAACGACGCGCATGTGTCAACCACGCGTACGCGTGGGTACTCTCGTGCCCCAGGCACAAAACTGGCACAGTTCTGGCATAACTCTCTGGAAAATGGCTGGGCATTGGGTGCAGCACATCGGCGCGCCCGCGCACATCACGCGCACGCGTGGATGGTGCTTTCGAGAAGAACGGCGCGTACGCGCCAAGTGCGCCTACGCGTGGGGGGTCATTCTGCTAAAAATTTTTCTAAGTTAAAAGCTGCAGAATTCACAGTTTCAACCCCCAATCTTCTGACGGACATGACTTCCTCATTTTAAATCATTTTTCACCCGTTCTTCGAACAGCAGGGACATCCCATATCCAATTTCATTTCTAAACACATTTGGTACAAAACAGAGATCCGTAGTCCAAGTTATGTCCCGTCAAAATATGCCCAAAAACCATATTTTTCATACAAAACCACAGCATGCCATTTTAAAAACAAGACATATTCAACTCTTTTCAAAATCAATCAAAACATGCCATTTTCATCCCTTTTCTTTGAAATCAATCAAAATATATCAATTTCAACATCAAGCCTCCTCAACTCACACATTGACACTTTACCACAATTTATCAAAATCACTATCTCATCATTTTAACCCACTTTACCCAAGTGGCTCAAACTCAAATATATTGACATATCATATACTCTTCCTCATGCCAATTCTCAACAACATCAATTCCACTAAATCATCATTGTACACAATCAATATCATACTCACCATCAACATGGTTCAACCCACAATTCAACCATAACCAATCATCAAGCATATATCACAACATGCATATTTTTCACACATCATACCATCAAGGCATCATTAATCATCATCACATATATGACCACATCATATATATCAACAATTCAACAACATCAACAATTCAATGCCTATCTTAGGGCCTCTAGCCTAAGTATTTCCTACCACATTACATATTAGATACGGGAAACCGAAACCATACCTTAGCCGATTTCCCAAACTCAACCGGAGCACTTCCAAATCACTTATCCACAAGCTCTCATGGCCTCAACACCTCCAAGAACAGATTTTTCACCACCAAATCCCTTTTTCAAGCTTTTCAAAATCACCACTCAAGCTCCAATATTCACATATACACAACCTAAGCCACAATCATCATACCCATACACAACATCTCAATACCCAAACATCATAGAACAACAAATTACACTAGGGTTGAGAATCTTACCACACCCAAGGTCCAAGGAGACAAGATTAACCTTCTCCTTCAAGAGAGTTGGGTTCTATAACATCAAAGAGCCCAAAATCTCAACATTTTTGCTCATAAAACTCGAAAACAAGGCTGGAATTTCGAAGAGCAAAACATGACTTACCTCAAGATTAATTGTATGAGTTTTTTAGAGCTCTCCGCGGTGAATGCGTGGCCACAAACGGAGTGGTAATCGGAGCTCTAGATCAAAAGTTATGGTGGTTTGAAGATCAAGTGAGAGAAAGAACTTGAGAGAGTGTTCTTCCCTCCATGGCCTCCATTTTCAGCATGTGAGTGTGTTTAGTGAGGAGAGAGAATGCTGAAAACTAGGGTTTTGGTTTAGTTATGTTGGGCCAAGGGCCCACTTTGGGTCCGGTTGGCCCGGTTTGGCCCGTTCGGTCCAATCTTGGCCCGAATTCTATAAAATTGGTACCGAAATTCTCGTCTCAATCTTCTCTATCATATTTAGCCACAAAAATAACATTTTGGGCTTTCTAGAATAAATTCTCATTTATAGGCTAATTAGCCGTTAATTAACCGGGTTTTACATAACTTAGTTGGGGAAAGTAAGCACACCCAAATGTTCTAAGGAACTTGAAATTAGGTTCTTTATGGTGAAGTAACTCAAATGGAAACTTTTGAGAGGTGATTTGGGAAGGCAGTGGTTGATGAAATGAGTTGTTGTCAAGAAGGCCTCATCCCAAAACTTGAATGGCATGGCTGCCTGGGCTAGAAGTGCAAGCCTAGTCTCTGTAACATGTCTGTGTTTGCATTCTGCTGGTGTGTGTAAGGATAGCTTAGTTTTTGAGCTATTCCATTTTGAAGAAGAAACTGCATGAATTTTTGGGAGAGAAATTATTTTGCATTATTATTGATTTGAAGGGTTTTGAGCTTGTTTCTAGTTTGATATTTCATCATTTTCTTGTATTGAGTAAAGGCTTGATAAACCTGTGCCTTGTTTCGTAGTAAGTAAATACTTGTGAACCTAGTTGCTGCATCAATGAATGAAATATAGTATCTAAAGCCTGAGTTACAGAAGATAAGAGCTAATCCGTATATATCCAAATACACAAGCTCAAAGAGTTCTATAAACTATACTTGAATATCAGAAAATGAAAGGTTATGATGCTTTCCTTGACAACGAGCATTACACTATGATTTAATCACCAAACTTAACTATTCATTAACTTTGCTAATATCAACATTACATAATTCCATACTATATTTACAATCTTGGCTGTTGGATATCCTAGCCTTCTATGCCATACATCATACAAATCTACAGAACTACATCTATCAGCTGCACTAACTTCAATATCTTTATTATTGTCACTAGAATTACTATCATTTTGATGCTCAACATCAGAAACAAGAACTTTTACAACCTTGTTTATTTCACTTGAGCTACTAATATCTTGGTTCTCACCATCAGAATCTTTGTGTTCTACAACTATATTATTCTCTAAATCAACAACATTAGAAGTGCTTACAATGCAATTGAAACCACTTGAAATTTGTGAGTTTTGAGTAGGCACTTTATCAAGACTAATTTTTTGCATGCAGTTTATTAATGCAACCTTTGCAATGATACCAATGTTATCAAAATGGTAGAGTCCTCCCCTAAGAGAGCCTCGGAGCAATGTTTCCCTGGTCACTTGAGATTTCACAAAGCAGTCAAAGGGATGAAACTAAAAAATTACATGATTGTCACGGATAAACTTGGCTACACTAATAAGGTTCTTGGTTATTAAAAGGTTCAAAGAGCAGGTTTAACCATTTGACATAGGATAAGGGATGAGACTTAGAAAATAAAACAGATTTACCAATACCTCTTATGTTCATACCTTGTCCATTACCTGCGAATACTTGATTTAAGCCTTTAGAATCTGAGCTTGTGATGAGGTTGTTGCTGTTAAATATGAGGTGGTGAGAAGAATCGATATCCAAGTACTAGGCTCGATCTTTTAGAGGAGTTGAAGGTAGAGCAGCAGCAAGGAGAGCTCTAGCTTGTTGTTCCTGTTGTGACTATGGTTTAAAGAAGGAAGTGGGAGAGGTACTGGTGAGTGTGAGGTTGTGCCTTGTGAATTCAGAATGAAGTAGTTTTGGTTGAATCTATGGTAGCATTCCCAAACTGTGTGACCGAGCCTTCCGCATAGTTAACACTGGATACGAGCTTTATAAAAGTTAGATATACCTCTATAGAAGTTAGATCTACCACCTCTAAAACCTCTTCGTCTAAATCTGTCTCTAAAATTCTAACCTCTTGCTTGATAGCCTTGTTGTTCTTGATAGATTTATTGTTGTCCTTGACAAATCATTGCTAGATTTGCCTTAGACTCAGTCTTTTGTCACAAATTCACCGGAATAGCTCTTAATTCTACTTTCTTGAACCACTCAACTATTTCTTCTTGACTCACAAGCAGTACCTCCACTTCACTTTCAGTGATAGTTTTAGCTCTTGATGTGATTATGGTGATGAATGCACTGTATTCCTCAATGAGGCCTTATGTTACTGCTTCCACAAATTCTTCTTTGGAGAATGGCACTCTTAACGCTGAAAGAGCGTTGTATATGTTCTTTATTTTTGTCAAGTATTCAAAAACTGACCTTTACAACTTTAAGATTTTCACTTACATCTTTAATTGCTTGGCCTCTGACTTCATTCTTTTAGCAAAATAATCATCTAATTTATACCAGATCTCACAAGCAAAGAACCACGACACAAGGAATTGATCATCCTGCTCCCACCGTAGAAACTCTTTTGTTTCAATTTCAGCAAGTCTGTGTTCATCAGATTCATGCTGCACCAAAATTTTTCTCGCATTGAGGTGATCTTTGAGACTATTTGACTTCACAAATGCTAGGACTTAGCACTTCCATGGTACAAAGTTATTCTCATCTAATTTGAACGAGACGGTATTAATTGCTGCTCTAGAGTTTGCATGCACAATTAAAGAGTTTGAGTTTGCAGTGGCTAAATTCAGATTTGTAGCATCCATGCATGGATCAGAACCATAGCTCTGATACCATGAAAGGTATCAGGAACTTGGTGAAGTGTGGTTAAAAGAAAGGGAAAAGAAAGGGAAGAAAGTAGAAAAGAGAGAATTGAGTCATAGAAAATTAGAAAAAATGAGGTGTATTTCACGGAGATAAATTATATTTATACACATGTGAATGAGGTTTATGATTAGTAGGTGACTCTAACGGGTATAATAGTTCAATTAATAGATTAACTAACTAACTTGTGCCAATTCACTAATTATTAATAATATCTAACTGTTTTGTGTCTTCTGTTGCATTATGTCTAACAAATAATTTTTGTACACGAACCAACTCATTATTCTATCTATGTAAGTTGGTTTAACAATACAATTAATTGATATTAATGTTATTTATAGAAGAAGACACACAAGGTTAAACATTAAAAAAATGATTGAGTAATCTAAGTGATGGTCTCTTGAAATGATCTCTAATAATAAACAAAGTAAGGTATAACATTTTTTTGAATGAGGAAGACTAGCAAATAAATTACTAATTAGATAGAGTATGTAGTAATAGAGTATCCATAAGTAGGTGTATTTAAGTTATTTTATGTTTCTTTGATAAGCTCCACATTATTGTGATATGTTATTTTATTAAAAAATATAATATTTCCTAAGGAAAATTTTATGCGGCCATCATCTTTTTTCAATTTTGATTATTATTTAACTATTATAAATATAAAATTATTATTTATATGTTTGTAAAATCTAAAAAATATGAGTGTAAATTGTATTAATTTATGTGTATAAATTTGAGTAAATATAGGTGTAAATTATATATTTTTTGTGTGCAAACACTTATAAGTATAGGTGCAAATTATTATCGTCAAGTGTTGGTCTAAAATCATGTGTGCAAACTCTGTAAAATATAGGTTAAATTATATTGATTTTGTGTGCAAACTTTAGTAAATATAGCTACAAATTATATGTTTCTTGTGTGTAAATACCCGCAAATTATTGCTGACCAAATAATGGCTAAAAACAATAAATTTTAATGGCCCTCAAACATTCTTCATTTTTTAATTCACTTTTTGTTTACTATATTTGATGAAATTATGAAATTATTTTATGGCCCCACGCATTTGCTACAGCACACCGACGCGTACGCGTGGGTAGTGAAAACGACGCGTATGTGTCGGTCACGCCTACGCGTGGATGCGCGTTTTGCCAAAAAAATTTCTAAGTTAAAAGCTGCAGAATTTACAGATTCAACCCCCAATATTCCGAAAGACATAACTCCTTCATTTTAAATCATTTTTCGCTCGTTCTTCGAATGGCATGGACATCCCGGATCCAATTTCATTTCTAAATAAGTTTGGCACAAAATGGGGATCTAGAGTCCAAGTTATGCCCCCATCAAAGTATGCCCAAAAACCATATTTTTATACAAACCACAAAGTGCCATTTTCAAAACAAACCAATTTCATCGCTTTTCAAAATCAACCCAAAACATACCAATTTTAACCCTTTTTGAAATCAATCAAAATATACCAAAAATCAACATTAAACCTCCTCAACTCACACATTAACACTTGACCACAATTCACAAAACTACCATCCAACCATTTTACCCATTACAATCAAATGGCTAAATTACAAACACATTAACATGTCATACAGTCTTCCTCATCCCAATTTCCCAACAATATTATTTCCAATCAACTATCATTATACATAATCAATATCATACTCATCATCAACATGTTTTCACCCACAATTCAACCTCAACCATTCATCAAGCATATATCACAACATACATTTTTCTCATATATCACGTCATCAAGGCATCAATATTCATAATCATATATATGACCACATCATATATCTCAACCATTCAACAACATCAACAATTCAATGCCTATCTTAGGGCCTCTAGCCTAAGTTTTCACACCACATTACATTTTAGATACAGAAAACTGAGACCATACCTTAGCCGATTTCCCACGCTCAGCCGGAGCACTTCCAAACCACTTGTCCACAAGCTCTCAAGGTCTCAACACCTCCAAGAATAGATTTTTGCACACCAAAGCCCTTATTCAAGCTTTTCAAAATCCCAATTAAGCTCCAATATTCACATACACACTACCTAAGCCACAATTATCATACCCAAACACAACATCTCAATATCCAAATATCATAGAATATCAAATTACACTAGGATTGAGAATCTTACCACTCCCAAAGTTCAAAGAGAGAATAGTAACCTTCTCCTTTAAGAGAGTTGGGTCCTATAACATCAAAGAGCCAAAAATCTCAACACATTTCTCCATGAAACTCAAAATTTAGGGATGAAGAACTGAAATGATTTCGTAGCTTACCTCAAGAATAAAGTAATGGGTTTTGTAGAGCTCTTCACGGTGAACGCATGGCCGTAAATGGTGCGGTAATCGGGGCTCTAGATCAAAAGTTATGGTAGTTTGAAGATCAAATGAGAGATAGAACTTGAGAGAGTGTTCTTTCCCCCTTCCCTTCCATTTTTCATTGTGAATTAGTGTGTTGTGAGGAGAGAAAGTGCTGAAAATTAGGGTTTTGGTTTAGTTAGGTTGGGTCAAGGGCCCAATATGGGTCCGGTTGGCTCGGTTTGGCCCGTTCGGTCCAATCTTGGTCCGATTTCAATAAAATTGGTATCGAAATTCTCGTCTCAATCTCCTCTATCATATTAAGCCATAAAATTTTGGCTTTCTATAATAAATTCTCATTTATGAACTAACTAGTCGTTAATTAACTGGATTTTACATTAACAATATTAACTTTTAAAATACATAATTTTATAGTATATATAACATCGTAATCATCATAACAAAAAATTTTACATATATATTTACTAAATAAGTTAAACATTTTAGAAAAGTGCTTTTATGACAAAAATTATTCTAATATAATCCCTATTGAATTTAATTTTAATGTATTATTAATAAATATTTTTTTGTAAATTGTATAAATTAGATTTATACATGTATCTAATTAGGTATCGTCATATTAGTAAAAATATCTGCCTTTTACATTCATCACATACATGATTTTAAAAAAAAAACAAATATAATTAGAGATTTTATAAAATATTTTACATTGTAAATATATCAAAATTAAACTTGTAACACCCTAATATTCAAATCCTTATGCTCGAGTCATAAGTCAATTATAATAAGGTGGTACGACTCTCAAGGTGGATTTTTAATACATAATTATAGGTATAACTGAAAGGAGTATTAATCGAGAAGCCTGAAAAGAATAAAAATAAAATCGCGAAGTCGTATCACTCACGCATCGACAACTAAAAGATAAAGCGTGAAGTCGAAAGCAATATACAGATAAAGGCATAAAGGAGACTAAGAGAAGGACAATATATAGATATATAACATAAGTAAATAGCCACTAGTCACGACCCGTGAACCTTAGGCCGGCTAGGATACAGTATGAAAGTAGTTGACAACAGAATCTCCAAATCTCTCCCAAAAGAAACATAAGAGCCTCTATAGGCAAGTTCAAAAGAGTTCAATACATAATATAAGCTTTTCGAAATAAAGGTGGAGAAATTCTAAACAAAATATAAAGTAGAAAATATAAAGATCTTCGCCATCTCTCAGATGAACCACAGCTCACTTCTGAGCACTTGGACCTGTATTTGAAAAACAAGAGATATATACGGAATGAGAACCCTCGACCCATGGGTTTCTAGTACGGTAAAAGTTTCAAATAAATAAAATGCATTGTAATAAAAACTCACTAAGCATCCTAAACTTCCTTTCACCAAATATTCACCCTATGTTCTCGCTAATCCATAAACAGGCAACTGACATAAGGGAATGCTAAATCTAATTCATATCTTTCATGCTTCCCAACTTTCTAACTCTCAAACAAATCAGAATCAGAATCACAAACAAACCTATCCCCAGTTATTCTGTCTCAGCAATTCTATATCAATAACTCATATCCTCACTTGGAGCAAGTGAAATCACTTCACTGCATCTACCTAGGGAGATCAAATTTTCTCAATATCAACCTGGAGCAGTGAAATCACTTCACTGCATCTACCCAGGGAACTCATGTTAACTCATTCTCTACTTGGAGCAAGTGAAATCACTTCACTACATCTACCCAGGGAGCTCATGTTAACTCATTCAATAATCATCAACATTATTCAATTACATCATCAACTCATCTCATCAAGAACAGCCCTCAGCGTCAACCGACACTAGCATGAGGGACCTCTCAACTGTACAAATACAAGCAATACAGGCAAGTAATACACAATAAGGTACAAGTAAAACTAGTAGCACATAATCAGGTAACATAGCATATATGATATAGCAATCCAAAACAAATAGGCAAACCCAAACAATTCAAACATATGTAAATGATGTATGTCTGTCCTATGGCTGATGAGTCTCATCTGTCGGTTATAAAGCCAACCTGACAAGTCCTGGTAGCTAACCATTAGACTGTCCCTCTGTCGTGCATCCCCAACTTGAGTTATTCTCAATCATAAACATAATCATAATCATAATCATACAACACCCACACTGGTGTTTATCCACGGGGGCAAGTTCATCTGAAACTTTCACAGTGTCTGGCCACACTTACGACATAGGGTCAGTGATGAGCGGATAATTTATATACTTTTTGGCATTATTTTTAGGTAGTTTTTAGTAGGTTCTAGCTACTTTTTAGTATATTTTTATTAGTTTTTAGGCAAAATTCATATTTTTGGACTTTACTATGAGTTTGTGTATTTTTCTATGATTTCAGGTATTTTCTGGCTGAAATTGAGAGAGCTGAGCAAAACTCTGACTCAGGCTGAAAAAGGACTGCTGATGCTGTTGGATTCTGACCTCTCTGCACTCGGAATGAATTTTTTGGAGGTACAGAAGTCCAATTTGCGCGATCTCCATTGGGTTGGAAAGTAGACATCCAGGGCTTTTCAGAAATATATAATAGTCCATACTTTGCACAAAGATAAATGACATAAACTGGCGTTTAACACCAGTTCCATGTTGCATTCTGGCATTCAGCGCCGGAAACAAGTTGCAAGTTGGAGTTAAACACCAAAAACATGTTAGAACCTGGCGTTTAACTCCAGAAAAAGCCCAGGCACGTGAAAAGCTCAAGTTTCAGCCCCAACACACACCAAGTGGGCCCCAGAAGTGGATTTCTGCACCATCTATCTTAGTTTACTCATTTTCTATAAACCTAGGTTACCAATTTAGTATTTAAACAACTTTTAGAGACTTATTTTGTATCTCATGACATTTTAGATCTGAACTTTGTACTTTTTGACGGCATGAGTCTCTAAACTCCATTGTTGGGGGTGAGGATCTCTGCAGCGTCTCGATGAATTAATGCAATGATTTCTGTTTTCCATTCAAACACGCTTGTTTCCATCTAAGATGCTGATTCGTACTTAATTGTGATGGATGTGATGATCCGTGACACTCATCAATATCCTCACCCCATGAACGTGTGCCTGACAAACACCTCCATTCTACATTAGATTGAATGAGTATCTCTTAGATTCCTTAATCAGAATCTTCGTGGTATAAGCTAGAACATTTTGGCGACCACTCTTGAGGATCCGGAAAGTCTAAACCTTGTCTGTGGTATTCCGAGTAGGATTCAAGGATTGAATGGTTGTGACGAGCTTCAAACTCACGATTGTTGGGCGTGATGACAAACGCAAAAGAATCAATGGATTTTATTCCGACATGATCGAGAACCAACAGATGATTAATCGTGCTGTGACAGAGCATTTGGACCATTTTCACTGAGAGGATGGGAAGTAGCCATTGACAACGGTGACGCCCTATATACAGCTTGCCATGGAAGGAGCCTTGCATGTTTGAAAGTGAGGAAGCATTATGTTACAGGAATTCAGAAGACAAAGCATCTCCAAAACTCCAACATATTCTCCATTAATGCATAATAAGTATTTATTTCATGTTCTTTTACTGTTTACAATTAAAACTAATAATCCTTATTGATATTATATCCTGATTAAGAGTTACAGGATAACCATAGTTTGCTTCAAGCCAACAATCTCGGTGGGATCGACCCTTACTCACGTAAGGTATTACTCGGACAACCCAGTACACTTGTTGGTTAGTGGTACGAGTTGTGAAAAGTGTGATTTACAATTTCATGCACCAAGTTTTTGGCGCCGTTGCCGGAGATTTTTCGAGTTTGAACAACTGACGGTGAATCTTGTTGCTTAGATTTGGAAAATTTTATCTTTTTGGTTTAGAGTCACTAGAATTGCATTTTCTATTGTTCCTTTTTAAAAATTTTTTCTTCAAAAAAAATCATTTTTCTTTATTAATTGTTAGTTTTTCGTGAGTTTAGTGTCTTGTTGTAAGTTTGGTGTCAATTGCATGCTTGTCTTTGTCTTTCAATTTTCGAATTGCATGCTCTTTATTTTTCCTTGATCTTCAAATTGTTCTTGTCAATTTTTCTTGTTTAATCTTTGGTTTCTCCTATTCTCTGTGTTTTTTGTGTTTTCCTTGTGCATTTTCAAAATATTAGTTTTCAAAAAAAAATTATTTTTAGTTATTAAAAATACCTCTTTAAAACACATTACATTTATAACTCAATTGGCTAGAGCGTTGGTTTATGTTCTTGGTAATTGGGCATCTTCTTTTTAAAATCTTTTTCAAAAATAATTTTTCTTCAATTGAATCTTGTGCCAAACTTTAAGTTTGGTGTTTTCTTGTTAATCTGTCTTTAATTTTCAAAAATTTTATTGTGGTTTTTTTTAATTTTAAGTTTGGTGTTCCTTCTTCTGTTTTTGTTGTTCTTGTGAATCTTCAAAGTGTTTTTGAGTCTTCTTTATGTTTTGATCTTAAAATTTTTAAGTTTGGTGTTCCTTGGTGTTTTCCCTCCAAAATTTTCAAAAACAAGGAGCATTAGATCTAAAAATTTTAAGCCTTGTGTCTTTTGTGTGTTTTTCTCTTTCATCAAAAAATTCAAAATTCAAAAAAATATCTTTTCTAACTATTTTTAAGCAATTATTTCGAATTTTTTTAATAAAAATTTTAGATTTCAACTTTAATTTTTAAAATTATAGCTTTTTCAAAAATATTCTAACCACTTTTTCTCTCCTCATTTTTTCAAATTTTTTTTGAATATTTTCAAAATCTTATTTTATTTTATTTTAATTTTTATTTTATTTCATTTTATTATTTCGAAAATTATTTTTCTTATATAATAAAATAAATCCACATCATTTCCCTTTCTCCATCATGGACCTAAGTGGAAATGAACAGTCCAGAAGGACTCTGGGGTCATATGCTAACCCTACTACTGCTTCATATGGAAGTAGTATATGTATACCCTTCATTGGAGTTAGTAGTTTTGAGTTGAATCCTCAACTCATTATCATGGTGCAGCAAAGTTGCTAGTATTTTGATCTTCCACAAGAAGAACCTACAGAGTTTCTGGCATAGTTTTTACAAATTGCTGACACAGTACATGATAAGAAAGTAGATCAAGATGTCTACAGGCTATTACTATTTTCATTTGCTGTAAAAGACCAAGCCAAGAGGTGGTTAAATAACCAACCTAAGGCTAGCATAAAGACATGAAAACAGCTGTCAGAAAAATTCCTGAATCAATACTTCCCTCCAAAACGGATGACACGGCTAAGGCTGAGCATCCAAGGCTTTAAACAAGGAGATAATGAATCCCTTTATGATTCCTGGGAGAGATACAAAGAGATGCTGAGAAAATGCCCCTCTAAAATATTTTCAGAGTGGGTGCAGTTAGACATCTTCTATTATGGGCTTACAGAGAGAGCTCAGATTTCTCTAGACCACTCAGCTGGTGGATCTATACACATGAGAAAGACAATAGAAGAAGCTCAAGAGCTTATTGATACAGTTGCCAAAAATCAGCATCTGTACCTAAGCAGTGAACCTTCCATCAACGAAGAGGCTAAAACAGTAACTGTTGAACTCAGTCCTGCAGATCAAGCTACTAAATTCAATCAGCAATTAGATTTTCTAACAAAATAGTTAGCCAAATTGAAGGAAATGTTGCAAGAAACAAGAATGGCTAATATGAATATGGAAGTACAGTTGAAGCAAACAGAACAGCAGATATCAAAACAAATAACAGAAGAATACAAAGCAGTTCAATTAAGAAGTGGAAAAATATTAAATACCTCACTTTAAGGCAGCAGGAAGCCAAGAAATGAACAGACTGCTACCCAAAATCCCTCTGAGGAAGTTCAGAGCCCAGAGAGGAATAATTATGGCGCTCAAACGCCAGAAAATGGGTTGAAAGCTAGCGTTGAACGCCCAATCCATGCTCAGTCCTGACGTCCAACGCCAGAAACAAGCAAGGAACTGGCGTTGAACGCCCAAAGAAAGCTCAGTTCTGGCGTTCAGATGCCAAAAACAGGTAAGGAGTTGGCGTCTAATGTCACTCAAGCTTCCACCCCTGGTATTCAAATACCAGTGGGGTATCAGACACATACAAGTACTGATAGCAACTCCTCTAAAAAGGCTTCTCAACCCACGGCTATAGGCAATAAACCTGCAGCAACTAAAGTTGAGGAATACAAAGCCAAAATGCCTTATCCTCAGAAACTCCACCAAGCAGAACAGGATAAGCAATTTGCCCGCTTTGCAGACTATCTCAGGACTCTTGAGATAAAGATTTCGTTTGCAGAGGCACTTGAGCAAATACCCTCTTATGCTAAGTTCATGAAAGAGATCTTAAGTCCTAAGAAGGATTGGAGGGAAACTGAGAAAGTTTACCTCACTAAAGAATGCAGTGCAGTCATTCTGAAAAGCTTCCCTGAGAAGCTTAAAGATCCGGGAAGCTTTATGATACCATACACATTAGAAGGTACTTGTACCAAGCAAGCTCTATGTGATCTTGGGGCAAGTATTAACCTAATACCTACAGCTACTATCAAAAAGCTTGGGTTGACTGATGAAGTTAAACCAACCCGGATATGTCTCCAACTTGTTGATGGCTCCATTAAATACCCATCAGGCGTAATTGAAGACATGATTGTCAAGGTTGGACCATTTGCCTTTCCCACTGACTTTGTGGTGCTGGAAATGGAGGAGCACAAGAGTGCAACTCTCATTCTAGGAAGACCTTTCCTAGCAACTGGACGAACCCTCATTGACGTCCAAAAAGGGGAAGTGACCCTAAAAGTCAATGAGGACGAGTTTAAGTTGAATGTTGTCAAAGCTATGCAGCATCCAGACACCCCAAACGACTGCATGAGCATTGATATTATTGACTTTCTGGTAAAAGAGGTCAATATGATTGAGAGCCTCGAATCAGAGCTAGAGGATATCTTTAAAGATGCTCAGCCTGATCTGGAGGAACCAGAGAGAATAATAGAACCTCTGAAAATTCCTCAGGAAGAGGAAAAACCTCCCAAACCCGAGCTCAAACCATTACCACCATCCCTGAAATATACATTTCTTGGAGAAGGTGATACCTTCCCTGTAATTATAAGCTCTACCTTAGAGCCTCAGGAAGAGGAAGCACTAATTCAAGTGCTAAGGACACACAAGACAGCTCTTAGGTGGCCCATCAGTGATCTTAAGGGCATTAGCCCAGCCAGATGCATGCACAAGATCCTATTGGAGGATGACGCTAAGCCAGTGGTTCAACCACAGAGGCAGCTGAATCCAGCCATGAAGGAGGTGGTGCAAAAGGAGGTCACTAAATTACTAGAGGCTGGGATTATTTATCCTATTTCTGATAGCCTCTGGGTGATCCCTGTCCAAGTTGTCCCCAAAAAGGGAGGCATGACAGTGGTTCATAATGAGAAGAATGAACTGGTTCCTACAAGAACAGTTACAGGTTGGCGTATGTGTATTAACTACAGAAGACTCAATACAGCCACTAGAAAGGATCATTTTCCTTTACCATTCATAGACCAGATGCTAGAAAGACTAGCAGGTCATGATTACTACTGCTTTTTGGATGGCTATTCAGGTTACAACCAGATTACAGTAGATCCCCAGGATCAAGAAAAAATAGCATTCACATGTCCATCTGGAGTATTTGCATACAGAAGGATGCCATTTGGCCTGTGCAATGCACCTGTAACCTTTCAAAGGTGCATGCTCTCTATTTTCTCTGATATGGTGGAAAAATTTCTGGAAGTCTTCATGGATGACTTTTCAGTATTTGGAGACTCATTCAGCTCCTGTCTTGACCATCTAGCACTTGTTCTAAAGAGGTGCCAAGAGACTAACCTGGTTTTAAACTGGGAGAAATGTCACTTTATGGTGACTGAAGGAATTGTCCTTGGGTACAAAATTTCGAACAAGGGAATAGAGGTGGATCAAGCCAAGGTAGAGGTAATTGAAAAATTACCACCACCTGCCAATGTTAAGGCTGGGGCATGCATGATTCTATAGGAGGTTTATAAAAGATTTTTCAAAAATTGCAAAACCTCTGAGTAATCTGCTAGCTGCTGACACACCATTTATCTTTGATAAGGAGTGTCTGCAGGCGTTTGAGACTCTGAAAGCTAAGCTGGTCACAGCACCAGTCATCTCTGTACTAGACTGGTCATTACCATTTGAATTATTGTGTGATGCCAGTGATCATGCCATTGGTGCAGTGTTGGGACAGAGGCATGACAAGTTTCTGCACGTCATTTATTATTCCAGCCATGTTCTAAATGATGCGCAGAAGAACTACACAACCACAGGAAAGGAACTGCTTGCAGTGGTTTATGCCATTGACAAGTTCAGATCCTATTTAGTAGGATCAAAAGTGATTGTGTACACAAACCATGCTGCTCTTAAATATCTACTCACAAAGTAGGATTCAAAACCCAGGCTCATAAGATGGGTGTTGCTTTTGCAAGAGTTTGATATAGAAATAAGAGACAGAAAAGGGACAGAGAACCAAGTAGCAGATCACCTGTCCCGAATAGAACCAGTAGAAGGGACGTCCCTCCCTCTTACTGAAATCTCTGAAACCTTTCCGGATGAGCAACTTTTTGCCATTCAGGAAGCACCATGGTTTACAGAGCTTCATGATAGTGACTCTGACAAAAAGTTCATTGTTAATAGGCAAAGAGTCAAGCATTATCTTGAAGGCAATGTTGAGCAAGAATGCTCAAGACTGAGGCTGGATTAAAGCTCAGTAATAGTCCAGCTAAAGACAATAAAGAAGCGCTTATTGGGAGGCAACCCAATTTTTATTTATCTATATTTCTATTGTTCTCTTATGTTTTTATTAGGTTTATGATCATGTGGAGTCACAAAACAATTGCAAAAATTAAAAATAGAATCAAAAATAGCAGAAGAAAAAGCACACCCTGGAGGAAGAGCTATCTGGCGTTTAAACGCCAAAAATGTGCATCTGTCTGGCATTTAACGCCAGAAACAAGCACCAAGCTGGCATTTAATGCCAGAAACAAGCATCAGGCTGGCGTTAAACGCCAGAAACAAGCAGCAGTCTGGCGTTAAACACCAGGATTGCACTAAGAAGGTGTTCTACACGCCTAAATGGTGCAGGGATGAGAAATCCTTGACACCTCAGGATCTGTGGATCCCACAGGATCCCCACCCACCTCACCATTCAAATTCAAACCATTCCCCCATTCACACACTTCCATCTCCTCCACTTCTCCTTCTACTCCCCTCCTTCTTCTTTTGCTCGAGGGCGAGTAATATTCTAAGTTTGGTGTGGTAAAAGCATAGCCTTTTTGTTTTTCTATAACCATTGATGGCACCTAAGGCCAGAGAAACCTCAAGAAAGAGGAAAGGGAAGGCAATTGCTTCCACCTCTGAGTCATGGGAGATGGAGAGATTCATCTCAAGGGTCCATTGCTCAGTAGTAGAGTATTTGAATGCACATCAAGAAAGCCCACTCATGGACCTCAACAAGAGCATGAGGAATTCCCTCATCAAGAAATCTCTGAGATACCTTAAGGGATACATTTTCCTCCACATAATTATTGGGAGCAACTAAGGATAGGAGCACCAAAATCACTAGGGATCAAACAACAGAGGCAAGGAAGAGACATAGAGGAGCTCAAGAACACCATTGGTCCTTCAAGAAAAAGGTGCCACCCTCACTAAGGTGGATTCATTCCTTAACTTCCTTGTTCTTATCTCTCTGTTTTTCGGTTTTATGCTATATGTTTGTCTAGGTTTTGAGTCTTTACTACATGATCATTAGTATTTAGTAACTATGTCTTAAGGCTATGAATAATTCCATGAATCATTCACCTCTCTTAAATGAAAAATGTTTCTAATACAAAAGAACAAGAAGTACATGAGTTTCGAATTTATCCTTGAAATTAGTTTAATTATATTGATGTGGTGGCAATATTTTTTGTTTTCTGAATGAATGCTTGAACAGTGCATATTTTTGATCTTGTTGTTTATGAATGTTAAAATTGTTGGCTCTTGAAAGAATGATGAACAAAGATAAATGTTATTGATAATCTAAAAAATCATGAAATTGATTCTTGAAACAAGAAAAAGCAGTGAAAAAAAAGCTTGCGAAAAAAAATAAAAAAATAAAAGACAAAGAAAAAGCAAGCAGAAAAAACCAATAGCCCTTAAAACCATAAGGCAAGGGTAAAAAGGATCTAAGGCTTTGAGCATCAATGGATAGGAGGGCCCAAGGAAATAAATCCAGGCCTAAGCAGCTAAATCAAGCTGTCCCTAACCATGTGCTTGTGGCATGCAGGTCCAAGTGAAAAGCTTGAGACTGAGTGGTTAAAGTCGTGATCCAAAGCAAAAGAGTGTGCTTAAGAACTCTGGACACCTCTAATTGGGGACTTTAGCAAAGCTAAGTCACAATCTGAAAAGGTTCACCCAGTTATGTGTATGTGGCATTTATGTATCCGGTGGTAATACTGGAAAATAAAGTGCTTAGGGCCACGGCCAAGACTCATAAAGTAGCTGTGTTCAAGAATCAACATACTAAACTAGGAGAATTAATAACACTATCTGAATTCTGAGTTCCTATAGATGCCAATCATTCTAAACTTCAAAGGATAAAGCGAGATGCCAAAACTGTTCAGAAGCAAAAAGCTACTAGTCCCGCTCATCTAATTAGAACTAAGCTTCATTGATATTTTGGAATTTATAGTATATTCTATTATTTTTATCCTATTTGATTTTCAGTTGCTTGGGGACAAGCAACAATTTAAGTTTGGTGTTGTGTTGAGCGGATAATTTATACGCTTTTTGGCATTGTTTTTAGGTAGTTTTTAGTAGGTTCTAGCTACTTTTTAGTATATTTTTATTATTTTTTAGGCAAAATTCATATTTCTGGACTTTACTATGAGTTTGTGTATTTTTCCATGATTTCAGGTATTTTCTGGCTGAAATTGAGGGAGCTGAGCAAAAATCTGACTCAGGCTGAAAAAGAACTGCTGATGTTGTTGGATTCTAACCTCTCTGCACTCGGAATGGATTTTTTGGTGCTACAGAAGTCCAATTTGCGCGCTCTTAATTGGGTTGGAAAGTAGATATCTAGGGCTTTCCAGCAATATACAATAGTTCATACTTTGCGCGAAGATAAATGACGTAAACTGGCATTTAACGCCAGTTCCATGTTGCATTCTGGCGTTCAGCGCCGGAAACAGGTTGCAAGTTGGAGTTAAACGCTAGAAACAGGTTACAACCTGGCGTTTAACTCTAGAAATAGCCCATGCACGTGAGAAGCTCAAGTCTCAGCCCCAGCACACACCAAGTGGGCCCCATAAGTGGATTTCTGCACCATCTATCTTAGTTTACTCATTTTCTGTAAACCTAGGTTACCAGTTTAGTATTTAAATGACTTTTAGAGACTTATTTTGTATCTCATGACATTTTAGATATGAACTTTGTACTTTTTGATGGCATGAGTCTCTAAACTCCATTGTTGGGGGTGAGGAGCTCTGCAGCGTCTCGATGAATTAATGCAATGATTTCTGTTTTCCATTCAAACACGCTTGTTTCTATCTAAGATGCTGATTCGTACTTAATTGTGATGGATATGATGATCCGTGACACTCATCAATATCCTCACCCCATGAACGTGTGCCTGACAAACACCTCCGTTCTACATTAGATTGAATGAGTATCTCTTAGATTCCTTAATCAGAATCTTCGTGGTATAAGCTAGAACATTTTGGCGGCCACTCTTGAGAATCCGGAAAGTCTAAACCTTGTCTGTGGTATTTCGAGTAGGATTCAAGGATTTAATGGTTGTGACGAGCTTCAAACTCACGATTGTTGGGCGTGATGACAAACACAAAAGAATCAATGGATTCTATTCCGACATGATCGAGAACCAATAGATGATTAGCCGTGCTGTGATAGAGCATTTGGACCATTTTCACTGAGAGGATGGGAAGTAGCCATTGACAACGGTGACGCCCTATATATAGCTTGCCATGGAAGGAGCCTTGCATGTTTGAAAGTGAGGAAGCATTATGTTACAGGAATTCAGAAGACAAAGCATCTCCAAAACTCCAACATATTCTCCATTACTGCATAATAAGTATTTATTTCATGCTCTTTTACTGTTTACAATTAAAACTAAGAATCCTTATTGATATTATATCCTGATTAAGAGTTACAGGATAACCATAGCTTGCTTCAAGCCAATAATCTCTGTGGAATCGACCCTTACTCACGTAAGGTATTACTTGGATGACCCAGTGCACTTGCTGGTTAGTGGTACGAGTTGTGAAAAGTGTGATTTATAATTTCGTACACCAGTCAGCAGAGTATCGAGTCTCAATCTGGAACACGTGGTGGCTAGTCACTGCATCTACCCAAGGAAATTTGAAACTCAGATAATTTTACAAATCTCAAATCAACCTCGACTGGGAGCAAGTGGGGGCTAACCACTGCATCTATCCCAGGAGTTGCAAACCAAAACCGGAGTAAGTGGAATCAATGCCACTGCATCTATCCAGGCAGGTATATCTCACCACATCTCGAAGCAAGTGGATCAATGCCACTGCATCTACCCAGACAGGTATATTTCACCACATCCCGGAGCAAGTGGGGCGAAGCTACAACCCTTGCATCTACCCGGGGAGCTTCTATACTAACCAACCTAGAGCAAGTGGGGCGCAACCACAACCCTTGCATCTACCCAGGAGGTACGTTCTCATATGCCCAGGAGGAACCAAAGAGGGGATCCTAACCTCTCACCATCTCGTTGGGGGTAATTTTACAATACCAGGAAGAACAAGGAAGAGGATCCTCACCTTCCTTCATTTCTCTGGGGTCGCACTTTCGAGAAAGAAAGCTCAAGATAAAACAATCATTCAAAGTCATATTTTCATTTTTAACCTTAAATCAATATTTATCATAGCTATCCGACTCATAACATAACCCATAACTAGCCAATAATCATTATTAAATACAGCCCTTCGGCTCATGGCATACACCCACTTCCATCATCACCCTTAGTAACTCATACAACCATCATTACTCATCATTCATTATTGATTCTCACTTTACTTCATCTACAAGTTATCATATGTCCTAATTTATTTTCATTACTAGGCATACTATAAAGATTTAGGACTTAAAGGGTGAGAATTGAGGCTTAAAAGTCTGAAATTCGGCTTTAAAAACTCAAAATCAACTTTTGCTGGAAACGGGATCACGCGTGTGCGTTGCCCACGCGTATGCGTGGAAGATGGAAAAGTAGAGTGACGCATGAGCATCGCCCATGCGCGCATGTGAGATTCAGAAAAGTAGAGTGACACGTGTGCGTCAGCCACGCGTACGCGTGGGTGCGTTTTGTGCTCCTCGAACAAATCCAGCACAGTACCCGCACAGCTCTCTGGATTTTCTACGAGGCATTCGCATTAGTGCAGCGACGCATACGCGTTGGCCAGGTGCACGCGTGAGAGAGTAAAAATCGTGAGTGACGCGTGCACGTCGGCCATGCGTGCGCGTCGGGTACGTTTTACCAAAAATTTTACTAAGTTAAAAAGCTGCAGAATTACATTTTTAAACCCCAAACTTCCAACACACATAACTTCTTCTACAAAATTTTTTTTTCAACCATTTCAAAACCGTTGGAAAGATCGTTGAATAAACTTTCATAAAATCCAATTTTGAAGAATTCCAAACTCTGTGGATCGAGTTATGGACCGCCAAAGTTGGTCAAAAATAAGTTTTTACCCAAAAATAGAAATCACTAATTTTTTCAATGTTCACAAGCCAAATTCATTTCCACTCATCTAAATGACCACAACCCAACCACATTCACATAATTACACTCAACCAAAATCAAACCTACCTCATCTACATAATTTCACCCAAAACTATCAAATTCCACACCTTAATTCCTCAAACCTTATTATTCACCAATTATTCACACATTCAATATCTTTAAACCATCCAATCTCTCCTATCATCACACAATACACACATCAACTTACCTTCCTTACCTCTTTTCGGCCTCCGGCCTAAAATTCACGGCCTCCGGCCTAAATTCACAACTTAAATGCATATTCCACAAACCAATATTCATTATCCAATTCATCAAATCCTCAACACACCAAACATACAAATTTACACAATTCTCAACCAAATCATTAATTTACATTACATATCAACTATGCATATTAGTACCAACCATTTACACAATCCAAACTTAATCCTAGGGGCATCTAGCCTAGGAATTCTCATCACATCACACGGAACTTAAAGGAAACTTAAACCGTACCTCTTGTAGCCAAAATAATTGAGCTTCTTCTTGAGAGTCTCCACCAACCCTTAACTCCAAGCCTCACCAAGGCTCCACAAGCAACACCAACCTCCCAATTGTGCACCAAGGTCAACCAATGCTCTAACATAACCAATTTCACACTCACCATCAACCTAGGGTTCATAAAAATGATAAATCACAAGGATTTGAGCACTTCTTACCTTAGCCCATATGAAATAGCAATAGAACCCACTTAGAATCTATGTTAGAGTATCCCTAAATAAGCAGAATTACAAGATTTTAACACTAACTACTCAAAAACATGTATCAGTGGAAATTTCAAAAACTGGGCAAAGATGAATGAAATAATCACCAAAAAATTGGGTTTTACAAAACTCATACATATTTGTGTAATTATACATTTATTACATCTATTACATATTTATTTCGGCGATAATATAATTAATTACATATACAAGCTTTTTTGTAACCAAGTCCAACCAAGTCCATATAGTATAAAAAATTTTGCACATAACACCTAAATTTTTATGAATGTATTTTGTTAGTTGGCTGAGTCAATATTCTGCATATATGGTCTTTTAAAAATTTTTTTGTACTGTGCACTAAAATTTTTTTGCCATGACTAATATATGTGTTACATACCAAAATTTATTTGTTGTACATATTTTGTTAGTTTGGTGTCAATATTTTAGGATGTGGTTCTTTAAAAAATTTTATGCTAGACATCAAATTTTTTCTGCTTTGCCCCAAAATTTCAATGTTGAAATCAAAATTTATGTACTCTAGTTTTTTGAACATATATATGAGAAGAAGACGGCGACAACGACAATGGCGATAATGAAGGAGAATGAGGAGGAAAAAGAAAGAGGAGAAGAAATTAAACAAGAGAAGAATTGAAGACAATAACAACGTTGCTAAAGAAGAAGCACGAAGAAGAAGAAGTCGTTGAAGAAGCGTGTGTGTATACCAAGAGAACTTAGACTTAATTCAAAAAAGACTTGGTCGTCTAGCTTTATTGAATTAATAAAGAGAAAATTATCAATTATGCCCCCAATTTTTAGAAGACTAATAATAATACTCTCAACTTTTGTTAATAATAATTATATCCTCCAAATATTTAAAAATGCTACAAATCTGCTCAATAATAAGAAAAACCTTTCTTCATTAAATAGAGCTTGGTAATATGACAAATAAAAATCCAACGTGGGATCCGTGATCCGTTTAGGGTTACAATCCCATTTCAAACCAATATTCCGAATTCATGAAACCATAATTACCCAATTTAAATTGAATGACCAAATTAACCTTATATAGGAAAATATCTTATTTGACCCACCCTAACTACACTCAACGTACAAACTAAACAGTCTCTTTGTATTCTTCTTTTCTTATTTTTCTCTTTGTCTTTTTCTCTTCAAATTGATAACGTCGCATGCACGCTCATCACCTTTTGCTGACGTTTGGCATTGAAGAGGAAAGGTTGCCGGATTTAGGTTATACTAGGTATAATGTGGTGTACTGGTTGGAGTCATGTTGGATTTAACTAAAGGGTTAAGGGTGATGAAAATGAATTCTGATGTGTTTAAGATGTGTGATGTTGCATTGAATAATGGAAACAAGGTCCACCTACATTTTGAGCATCCATTAATGCCGAACGAAAGTATGTTGATCAAGTTCTAGTTTCTGTGGGTGTGGTGTGTGTAAGTGTAGCCTAGGATTGGAGCCTGTCTAATTCATCCTACCAAAAAACAAAAAGAGGCTGGTCCAATGCATGTAGGGCCTAATGTTGAAGAAGTAGAGGGACTTCCTTCAAGAAACCAGGAAGAACAGCATGAGTCTCCCCCAGTATGAGGAGGATGAACTAGTGTTGAACAACAATGGGAATGAGGAGCAATGACAAAAATAAGGGGTTTATTGAGGTACAACCTAATCCAAGTCAAACAGCAACAACCATCACCAATGAGTCCCCCAATTTAGGAGACAATAATGCACATAAGTTAAAGCTCAAAAGAGAAAATCTAACCTTGAGAAAGTTGAGTGATGTGGAAGGAGACATAGGAAGTTAACATTCAAGACCCAAACTATCTGGTAGAGCAGATCTTGCACCACAGAACAATAGTGATACACATGCAAGTTAGTAGTTTAAATATTGTATGATGTGAAAACTAATAATAACTTTTGTATTTTATTTACAAGTCCACACATAATAACTTTTGTATGATGTGAAGTAACTCAAATGGGAACTTTTGAGAGGTGATTTGGGAAGGTAATTAGTTGATGAAATGAGTTGTTATCAAGAAGGCCTCGTCCCAAAACTTGAGTGGCATGGCTGCCTGAGCTAGAAGTGCAAGCCCAGTCTCTGTAACATGTCTGTGTTTGCATTCTGCTGGTGTGTGTAAGGATAGCTTAGTTTTTGGGTTATTCCATTTTGATGAAGAAACTGCATGAATTTTTGGAAGATAAATTATTTTGCGTTATTATCGATTTGGAGGGTTTTGAGCTTGTTTCCAGTTTGATTTTTCATTATTTGCTTGTATTGAGTAAAGGCTTGATAAACCTGTGCCTTGTTTCGTAGTAAGTAAATATTTGTGAACCTGGTTGTTGTATCAATGAATGAAATATAGTATCTAAAGCCTGAGTTACAGATGATAAGAGTTGATCCCCATACATCCGAATACACAAGCTCCAAAGAGTTCTATAAACTATACTTTGAAATCAGAAAATGAAAAGTTATGATGCTTTCCCTATGATTTAATCACCAAACTTAATTATTCATTAACTTTGCTAATATCAATATTACATAATTCCATTACTATCTTTACAACCTTGGCTATTGGATATCCCAGCCTTCTATGCCATACATCATACAAATCTACAGAACTACATGTATCAGCTGCACTAACTTCAATATCTTTATTATTGCCACTAGAATTATTATCATTTTGATGCTCAACATCAAAAACAAGAACTTCTACAACCTTATTTATTTCAATTGAGCTACTAGTATCTTGGTTCTCAACATCAGAATCTCTGTTTTCTACAACTATACTATTCTCTAAATCAGCGACATTAGAAGTGCTTATAATGCAATTCGAACCTCTTGAACTTTGTGAGTTTTGAGTAGGCACTTTATCAAAACTAGTTTTTTGCGTGCAGTTTATTAATGCAACCTTTGCAATGATACCAATGTTATCAAAATGGTAGAGTCCTCCCCTAAGAGAGCCTCGGAGCAGTATTTTCCTGGTCACCTGAGATTTCACAAAGCAGTCAAAAGGATGGAATTAAAAAAATACATGGTTGTCATAGGCAAACTTGGCTACACTAACAAGGTTCTTGGTTATTAAAAGGTTCAAAGAGCAGTGATAAACCACTATTTCATGGTTCATCTTAGGCTCAATTGAGTGGTTTTTATCAACTCTTTAACCATTTAGTCATACTAATCGCATGTTTTACGGTTTTCTTCCGGAATTTGTGCTATGATTGAAAACATGCTTCTTTGGTCTTATATTTGCTAATATTAATCCTCTCTTATTACCATTAGATATCGTGATATGTGTGTTCAGTGATTTCAGGGATTATAGGGCAGGAATGGCTTGGAGGATGGAAAGGAAGCATGCAAAAGCGGAAGGAATACAAGAAATTGAAGGAACTGCAAAGCTGTCAGCCTGACCCTCTTGCACTAAAACGGTCATAACTTGAGCTATAGAGGTTCAAACGACGCAGTTCCAGTTGCGTTAGAAAGCTAACGTCCGGGGCTTCGATTTGATATTTAATATGTCATAGTTGCTCTGACACTAGGCAACGCGACGCGTCATCCACGCGGACGCATCGCAGTTACGAAAATCAGCGTGGCAGATTTCTTCTCCAGCGATTTCTGGGCTGTTTTCGACCCAGTTTGCGGCCCAGAAAACACAGATTAGAGGCTATAAAGTGGGGGAATCCATTCATTCATAATGAGACTTTCATAATTCATGATTTTAGGATTAGATGTAGTTTTTAGAGAGAGAGGTTCTCTCCTCTCTATTAGGATTTAGGATTTTAGGATTTCTATTAGTTTAGTTCAATTCATCTTCATTCCAGGTTCTATATTCCTTCAATATTTATTTTCTACTTTTATTTACTCTAATACTTTTATTTGTATTTGATTTATGTTGCCCAATTGGCTTATGAACCTTTCCATGTTATGACTTGAATTTATATTTAGATGTAGTTTGATTGCTTTATTTACATTAATGCTTTTAATTTAATTGAGATATTTTCCCTTTTGGCTTTGGTTGATTAATTGGTGACTCTTGAGTTATCAAACTCATTGTTGATTGAAAATTGGAATTCTTCAAGAATTGATTCGAGATCCAATAACTCTAACTTTTCCCAAGGAAAGACTGGGACTTGAGAATTCAAATTAATTCATCCACTTAACTTACCTTCATAGTTAGAGGTTAACAAAGTGGGAGAAAAATCCAATTCTCATCACAATTGATAATGATAACTAGGATAGGACTTCCAGTTCTTATACCTTGCCAAGAGATTTTATTATTATTAATTTATTTTACTTGTCATTTAAATATACATGTGTCCATTGACCAAACTTCAAAACCCCGATTTACAATCTTCATAACCAATAATAAGAACATACCTCCCTGTAATTCCTTGAGAAGACGACCCGAGGTTTAAATACTCGGTTATCAATTTTAAAGGGGTTTGTTACTTGTGACAACCAAAACGTTTGCACGAAGGGATTTCTGTTGGTTTAGAATCTATATCTACAATGCGACTATTTTTATAAAATTATTTACTAGCAAAAATCCTAACGTCAAAAATGGCGCTGTTGTCGGGGAATTGCAAACGTGTGCCTTATTATTGGTTATTGTAAATACTTTTCAAAAAAAATTCAGATTTTTATTTTAAAATTTTTTTATCTTATCTTATCTTAGTTTTAAATTTCAAAAATCTTATCATATTTTTTTTCAAAAATCATATCTATTTCAAAAATCTTATCTTATTTTTTTTTCAAAAATCATATCTTTTTCAAAATATTTTCTTTTTTACAAATTTTTATTTTTATTTTATCTCACTACTATGAACTCTCACCCCTTTGGCTATGAGTCTGGTTACAATTATGTTGCAGGAAGAAGAAATTACAATGAGAACAGGCATCAAGGTTGGAACAATCAAAGATGGGAGGAGCCACAAGGATTTGATCAACCCTCATGGCAACAACCACCTCCAATGGACTATCAACAACCATTCTCTGATGCATATCAAGGCAATGGCTATGGTGAGCACTCTTTTGACTATCAATAACCACCACCATACGCCTATGAACCCCCTCCTCAACATAGCTTTGGACCACCATACTCACAAGTCCCTTTTCACCATTCACTTCCATATGACCCTAACCCTCAACCACCATACCAACCACCTTATGAGCCATATGAACCATATATAGAACCACCCCGATTCCAACCCAATTACTCCCAAGAACCACCACCTCAATATTTGCCATCTCCATATCCATCAATCCAAGAGTCTTATGGTCCTACTTATGATACCCAAGCAGAACAAGAATCAAGGGATCATCTCAAGGAAACAATGGAAAAATTTCATGCAACCCTTCACCAATTAAATCAAGTGATAAGTCAATTAGCTTCCTGACGTTCAAACACTCAAGGAACCCCCATGGCTTCATGTGGACAATCTAATGAAGAACGCAGCATGAAGGAGATACTAGAAACTCCAGTGGACAGTACGGAACATGACTTTGTACTGGAACAAGTGGAGGAAGCTATAATAGTTGCAGAGGAAGAAGTGGTTGAAGATTTAGGAGATGCAGAACCTCCACGGGAACCTCAAGTCACAGAACCCTCTTCTAAGGAGTTTGAATTTGTTGTTGAGGAGGGTATACAACCTCCAAGGCATGTCATGGCTGAAGACTTGGAAGAGGTTGATCAAGAGATGGAGTTTAAAGAAGAAGAAGCACAACCTCCCATGCCCTTGGTAAACAATGAAGAAGAGGTTGAATTGGAAGAAAGCCACCAAGAGGAAGAGGTTGAAATTGAAGAAGCTTACAAAGAGGTGGAAGTTGTCAGAGAAGAGCACAAGGGAGTGGAGCTTGCAAATTCATTAGAAATATCTCTCCCAAGACCATTACCGTCTAACACAACATTCAAGTGGGTAAAATTCATATCCTTATCCTTTACTTTCCCACTTCAATATGGGCTACTAGAGACGGATGGTCAGCTTAGAGCTCTTTTTGGCATTAAGAGTAAGAGGAAGATGGTCAGTGGTAAGAATTGTCCTGCAAGGTTCATTATGGTTGGAAGCTTTAAGTTTAAATGCAAAGGTTGGTGTAGAGCTCAACTGAATGGGTCTAGGAAGTTGTTTGGCTGCTTCAGTGAGAATTCAGACTGCTTGCCACCCGGATGGAACAATATTGCTCAACAAGAAGACGGGTGCAAAAGCAAGGTTTGGGACCCCGGAATTCATTCTGGCAATCAACACTCTTGGGGCCTTGTTACTTGCTTTAACTTACTTGAAGGCTTTCTGCGCCTAGTTTGGGATCCCGGAGGCTACTGGAATTCCAAACATTGGTGGAGATTTTTGGATGAGTTCAAGCACAAGCCACCATAACAGGGAGCTCACCAAATGTCCAACTTAAAGACTTTAACTAAAAGTGCTAGGTGGGAGACAACCCACCATGGTATGATCGTTCCTTTCTCATTTTTATTTAGTTTTATTTGTTTTCGAGTTTTATTTTATTTTATTATATTGAACCTGGAGTTTTGCATCACATTCATATTAACACTGCATTCTGCATTTTTTCAAATTCAAAAAAAAACACGCACGCGACGCGTTCGCGTCACCAGTTCAATGGGAAGAAAAGAAAACAAACAGAAAGTCACGCGAGAGCGTGGCTGGAGGCGCGCCTTTAGAATAATTTGACCCCACGCATCCGCGTCAGGTGGGAACATTGACCTCCCACGCGGCTGCATGACCTGAAAATCGATGTCAAAAGGGTGCATGGCCGAAAGATGAGCTGGAGTGATGCTGGACTGGCGCTAGACGCACAGACCTTACCACACGAACGCGTGCCCCACGCATCCGCATCATATCCTAATATTGGTCCGCCACGCGATCGCGTCACCCACGCGACCGCGTCACCCTAAAATTTGGCAATATGAGCTTCAAACAGAAAGTTACGCGACCGCGCGGCTACCCTCGTGCTAATGGCACAGATCGATCTACGCGACCGCGTGGATGACGCGTCCGCGTCATTTCGTAGAAGTGCTATCCACGCAACCGCGTCACTCACGCGTCCGCGTCACAAGCGGCGCACAAAATATCCAGATCAGCCAATTTTCTTATCTTTTCTTCTCTAATCCTAATTTTTCTATCTTTTCTTATTCTTTCTTCTTTCTTTCTTACTTTATTTCTTTCACTTCTCATTCCTTTTCACCTTCATTCTATTTTATTTAATTTAATTGCATATTTTCATTCATTGCATTTTTTTTAATTTTGTGCATATTTTTATTTTCTTTTCTGAATTTGTTATTTTTATATTGGTGTTAAAAAATTTAATTGGGAAATTATTTTCTTGTGAGTTATTATGAAATTGTTTGACAATTATATATTACTTTTTGAAGGGTTGCTTGCATGTTCAATTTAATACTTTCAATAGCTTATTCACCATGCTTGCTATGTGTTTGTGAAAAAGCCTGTATGGCATTGTGCACTATTTTTTCGATTTTTTTCTATCTACTACTCTAAATGCTTGCTTTTTACAAAACTCTTTTTATATTTTATTACTTAAATATAATTGTTATTACAAACATGTTGTTAGTTTGAAAGACTTGGTAATCTAACGTGGACATTGAATGCTTGATCTATGCTACTCATGCCTTTGCCTGCATGCCAATAAACACCTTGCATTTAATTGTCATCATATGCACTTGCTATATTTCCATTGATGATTTTTTCACATGTAGTCATGACCATGTGTTAACATCATTCTTCTTTATTGTGCATTGATTACCACCTTTCCCGCTCTCTTCCTTGCTCTAACCTTTAGCTTTAAAAGTTACTTTCTTTTTTCCTTTTCAGGATGGCCACCAAGAAAGGTAAAGAGAAAGCTACTCCCAAACCACCGGCAAGGAAAGGAACAAAAAGAGCCCCAGCTGAGGAACCACAACCCCATCCACTTGGACATCTCAGCATGCACTGAGGACGGTGCAATCTTTAAGTGTGGGGAGGTCGATACCGACTTCCGTGGGTTAGTTACTTCCTATTTTAACACCAATGTTTAAATTTCTTTGTTAAATTAGTTGTTGCATTTGCATATGTGTCTAATTTTATGCATTTAGTTACTACTTGGTTGAAGTAATATTTTCTTTTTCAAGAAATTTTTATAGTATTTCACTAATTTAAATTGAAAAAAAAAATTAAAATTTTTTATGTGTTAAATTTGTTTGAAGTTGTATTTGGAACATGGTTTTTGAGCCAAAAAACACACAACCTGTGAGATTTGAGCTTATTTACATGGTTATATTATTTAACCATAATATTTTATTCTTGTGTGTTTTCTTCTCTATAATTGCAATCTTTGTTTTGTTCCATTCTATATGTCCATTATTTAGTGTATTTACAGGCTTGCATATGATTGAGGCCATTATTTGATTCTAGCTCACTTATCCCAAATTAGCCTACCTTTTACATCACCCTTGTTAGCCCCCTTTGAGCTTTTAATCCCCTCTTGTTTTATAACCACATGACTAGCCTTAAGCAGAAAAACAAAATAAAAATCCCAAGTTGAATCCTTGGTTAGCTTAAGATAGAAATTGTGTATTGTTTAAGTGTGGAGAACCTTATGGGAACATAGATGATAAAAACAAAGGTAGAAAGTTAAAAAGAATAAAGACATTTCAAAATAAAAGTTTTGGGAAGCATGCTCATGTGAAATCAAAATAATTAAATTACCATGTGCATTGAAAAAAATATTAAGTAATTAAATAAGGGGATACAAAAAAAAGGAGAGAGAAAAGAAAAGAGAAGAAAAATAATATTACCCCAAATGCAAAATAAAAAGGATCAATGCACATGGGACAAAATTCAAAAATAAGTTTGATACATGAGCTTGTAATACAAAAGTGGGAAAAATTTGGGTAGTTAGGTAAAGTATTCTAAAATTGTATAAAGTATGTATATGTTAGGTGAGATCTTAGACTAATCAAGGATTCACTTTATAAAGCTCACTTAGCCATATATATATCATTACCTTTACCTCAGCCCCGTTACAACCATAAAAAGACCTCATGATGTTTGCATTGGTATGCTAAATATTTGTTGATTGGTTAGATAAAGAACAAGGTTTAGAAAGCATGACTAGGGAAGAGTAGAGTGATTGACCCTAGACACTTGAGAGATTAGAGTGATATACACTTCCTGTGAGGGTTCAATGCTTGATTCTATGTTCCCTGCTTTCATGAGCTATCTTCTTACAAGTTTACTTGTCTTTATTTTATAGGATTTGAATTAATGGAATTTGAATTATTCTTGTCTTGGAGAACTTATTTACTTTTAACCAAGTAGGTAGAATCATTTTTGCATGTAGTTGCATTCATATAGATAGGTTGCATTTCATACATTCTACCATTCCCCTTCACTCTTTTAGTTCTCTTGAGCTTAGCATGAGGACATGCTAATGTTTAAGTGTGGGGAGGTTGATAAACCACTATTTCATGGTTTATCTTATGCTCAATTGAGTGGTTTTTATCAACTCTTTACCCATTTATTCATACTAATCGCATGTTTTACGTTTTCCTTCCGGAATTTGTGCTATGATTGAAAACATGCTTCTTTGGTCTTATATTTGCTAATATTAATCCTCTCTTATTACCATTAGATGCCGTGATATGTGTGTTCAGTGATTTCAGGGATTATAGGGCAGGAATGGCTTGGAGGATGGAAAGGAAGCATGCAAAAGCGGAAGGAATACAAGAAATTGAAGGAACTGCAAAGTTGTCAGCCTGACCCTCTTGCACTAAAACGGTCATAACTTGAGTTACAGAGGTCCAAACGACGCGGTTCCAGTTATCTTAGAAAGCTAACGTCCGGGGCTTCGATTTGATATATAATATGCCATAGTAGTCCTGACGCTAGGCGAAGCGAACGCGTCATCCACGTGGACGCGTCGCAGTTACAAAAATCAGCGTGGCAGATTTCTTCTCCAGCGATTTCTGGGCTGTTTTTGACTCAGTTTGTGGCCCAGAAAACACAGATTAGAGGCTATAAAGTGGGGGAATCCATTCATCCATAATGAGGCTTTCATAATTCACGATTTTAGGATTAGATGTAGTTTTTAGAGAGAGAGATTCTCTCCTCTCTCTTAGGATTTAGGATTTTAGGATTTCTATTAATTTAGTTCAATTCATCTTCATTCCAGGTTCTATATTCCTTTAATATTTATTTTTTACTTTTATTTACTCTAATACTTTTATTTGTATTTGATTTATGTTGCCCAATTGGCTTATGAACCTTTCCATGTTATGACTTGAATTTATATTTAGACGTAGTTTAATTGCTTTATTTACATGAATGCTTTTAATTTAATTGAGATATTTTCCCTTTTGGCTTTGGTTGATTAATTGGTGACTCTTGAGTTATCAAACTCATTGTTGATTGAAATTGGAATTCTTCAAGAATTGATTCGAGATCCAATAACTCTAACTTTTCCCAAGGAAAGACTGGGACTTGAGGATTCGAATTAATTCATCCACTTATCTTACCTTCATAGTTAGAGGTTAACAAAGTGAGAGAAAAATCAAATTCTCATCACAATTGATAAGGATAACGAGGATAGGACTTCCAGTTCTTATACCTTGTCAAGAGATTTTATTATTGTTAATTTATTTTACTTGTCATTTAAATATACCTGTGCCCATTGCCCAAACTTCAAAACCCCGATTTACAATCTTCATAACCAATAATAAGAACATACCTCCCTGCAATTCCTTGAGAAGACGACCCGAGGTTTAAATACTCGGTTATCAATTTTAAAGGGGTTTGTTACTTGTGACAACCAAAACGTTTGCACGAAGGGATTTCTGTTGGTTTAGAATCTATATCTACAACGCGACTATTTTTATAAAATTCTTTACTAGAAAAAATCCTAACGTCAAGCAGGTTTAACCATTTGAAATAGGATAAAGGATGAGACTTAAAAAATAAAACATATTTACTAATACCTCTTATGTTCATACCTTGTCCATTACCTGCGAATACCTGATTTAAGCCTTCAGAATCTGAGCTTGTGATGATGTTGTTGCTGTTAAACGTGAGGTAGTGAGAAGAATCAAAATCCAAGTACTAAGCTCGATCTTTTAGAGGAGTTGAAGGTAGAGCAGCAGCAAGGAGAGCTCTAGCTTGTTGTTCCTGTTGTGACTGTGATTGATAGAAAGAAGTGGGGGAGGTACTGGTGAGTGTGAGGTTGTGCCTTGTGAATTAAGATTGAAGAAGTTTTGGTTGAATCTATGGTAGCATTCCCAAACTGTATTACTGAGTCTTCCGCATAGTTGACACTGGATACAAACTTTATAAAAGTTAGATCTACCTCTATAGAAGTTAGATCTACCACCTCTGAAACCTCTTCGTCTAAATCCGCCTCTAAAACTCTAACCTCTTGCTTGATAGCTTTGTTGTTCCTGATAGCTTTATTGTTGTCCTTGACAAACCATTGCTAGATTTGCCTTAGACTCAGTTTTTTGTGACAAATTCACCCGAGTAGCTCTTAATTCTACTTTCTTGAATCACTTAACTATTTCTTCTTGACTCACAAGTAGTATCGTCACTTCACTTTCAATGATAGTTTCAGCTCTTGATGGGATTATGGTAATGAATGCACTGTATTCCTCAGTGAGGTCATATGTTACTGCTTCTACAAATTCTTCGTTAGAGAATGGCACTCTTAACGCTGAAAGAGTGTTGGATATCTTCTTTATTTTTGTCAAGTATTCAGAAACTGACCTTTACAACTTTAAGATTTTCACTTGCATCTTTAATTGCTTGGCCTTTGACTTCATTCTTTTAGCAAAATAATCATCTAATTTGTTCCAGATCTCACAAGCTAATTCACAATCCACTAATAGTGAAACCTTGATCTATTGAGGCAAAAAACCACGACACGAGGAATTGATCATCCTGCTCCCACTGTAGAAACTCTTTTGTTTCAATTTCAGCAAGTCTGTGTTCATCAGATTTATACTGCACTGAAATTTTTCTTGCGTTAAGGTGATCTTTGAGACCGTTTGACTTCACAAATGCTAGGACTTAGCACTTCCATAGTACAAAATTGTTCTCATCTAATTTGAACGAGACGGTGTTAATTGCTATTCTGGAGTTCGAATGCACAATTAAAGAGTTTGAGTTTGCAGCGACTAAATTCAGATTTGTAGCATCTATAGATCAGAACCACAGATCTGATACCATGAATGGCACCAGAAACTTAGTGAAGTGTGGTTAAAAGAAAGGGAAAAGAGAAAGAAGAAACTAGAAAAGAGAGAATTGAGTCATAGAAAATTAGAAAAATTGAAGTGTATTTCACTTATTACACTGAGATAAATTATATTTATACACATGTGACTGAGGTTTATGATTAATAGGTGACTCTAATAGGTATAACAATTTAGTTAATAGATTAACTAACTAACTTGTGCCAATTCACTAATTACTAATAATATCTAACTGTTTTATGTCTTCTGTGGATTATGTCTAACAAATAATTTTTGTTCACGAACCAACTCATTATTCTATCTATGTAAGTTGGTTTAACAATACAAGTAATTGATACTAATGTTGTTATAGAAGAAGACACACAAGGTTGAACATTAAAAAGATGATCGAGTAAGCTAAGCGATGGTCTCTTGGAATGATCTCTAATAATAAGCAAAGTAAGGTATAACATTTTATTGAATAAGGAAGAGCGGCAGATGAATTACTAATCAAATAGAGTATGTAGTAATAGAGTATTCATGAGTAGGTGTATTTAAGTTATTTTATGTATCTTTGATAAGCTCGACATTATTGTGTTGTGTTATTTTATTAAAAAAATATAATATTTTCTAAGAGAAATTTTATGTGGCCATCAATTTTTTATAATTTTGGTTATTATTTAACTATTATAAATATAAAATTATTATTTATATGTTTGTAAAATCTAAAAAATATGAATGTAAATTGTATTAATTCATGTGTATAAATTTGAGTAAATATAGGTATAAATTATATTTTTTGTGTGCAAACACTTTTAAGTATAAGTGCAAATTATTATCGTCAAATGCTGGTCCAAAATCATGTGTGCAAATTCTGTAAAATATAGGTTAAATTGTATTGATTTATGTATACAAATTTTAGTAAATATAGCTATAAATTATATGTTTCTTATTGTAAATACCTGCAAATTATTGCTGACCAAATAATGACCAAAAACAATAAATTTTAATAGCTCTCTAACATTCTTCATTTTTTAATTCACTTTTTGTTTATTATATTTGATAAAATTATAAAATATATAATTAATTTTTTATTTATATTTAACAATATTAACTTTTAAAATACATAATTTTATAGTATATATAACATCGTAATCGTCATAACAAAAAAATTTACATATATCTTTATTAAATAAGTTAAACATTTTAGAAAAGTGCTTTTATGACAAAAAATTATACTAATATAATACATATTGAATTTAATTTTAATGTATTATTAATAAATATTTTTTTTTGTGAATTATATAAATTAGATTTATACATGTATCTAATTAGGTATCGTCATATTAGTAAAAATATCTGTCTTTTACATTCATCGCATACATGATTTTCAAAAAAAAAACAAATATAATTAGAGATTTTATAAAATATTTTACACTATAAATATATCAAAATTAAACTCATACATATTTGCGTAATTATACACTTATTACATCTATTACGTATTTATTTCGGCAATAATATAATTAATTACATATACAAGCGTTTTTGTAACAAAGTCCAACTAAATTGGCACAAGTTCAGAAAAAAATGCATACAGATCTCACTGTTTCTCCTTTACTATTTATGTAGCACAAAAATATTTTTGTTGGAGAGAACAAAAACTTATTGATATAGAAAAAAAAATTTTACACGTAGCACAAAAATGTTTGCACATAGCATACAAACTTATCCATATAGTATAAAAATTTTTGCACATAGCACCTAAAATTTGTATGAATATATTTTGTTAGTTGGCTGAGTCAATATTCTGCATATATGGTCCTTCAAAAATTTTTTTGCCATGACTAATATATCTGTGTTGCATACCAAAATTTAAGTGCTGTACATATTTTGTTAGTTTGGTGTCAATATTTTAGGATGTGGTTCTTCAAAAATTTCTATGCTAGACATCAAATTTTTTGTACTATGCACCAAAATTTCAGTGTTGACAACAAAATTTATGTACTCTAATTTTTTGAACATATATATGAGAAGAAGATGATGATGAAGAAGACGGCGACAACAACGATGGTGATAATAAAAGAGAACGAGAAGGAAAAAGAAAGAGGAGAAGAAATTAAACAAGAGAAGAATTGAAGACAATAACAACGTTGCTGAAGAAGAAGTCATTGAATAAGCGTGTGAAAATACCAAGACAACTTAGTTGGACTTAATTAAAAAAAGACTTGGTCGTCTAGCTTTATTGAATTAAGAACGAGGAAATTATCAATTATGCCCCCAATTTTTAGAAGACTAACAATAATACCCTCAACTTTTATTAATAATAATTATACTCTCCAAATATTTAAAAATGCTACAAATCTGCTCAACGGTAAGAAAAATCCTTCTTCATTAAATAGAGCTTGGTAATGTGGCAAATAAAAATCCAACGTGGAATCCGTTTAGGGTTACAATCCCATTTCAGTCCAGTAGACCAAATTTACCTTATATAGAAAAAGATCTTATTTGACCCTAACAACACTCAACGTACAAAACTAAACAGTCTCTTTGTATTCTTCTCTTTCTATTTTCTCTATTTTTCTCTTCGTCTTCTTCTCTTCAAATTGATAACGTCGCATGCAGGCTCATCACCTTTCGCTGACGTTTGGCATTGAAGAGGAAAGGTTGTGAGATTTAGGTTATACTAGGTATAATGAGGTGTACTGGTTAGAGGCAGGGATGGATTTAACTAAAGGGTTAAGAGTGATGAAAATGAATTCTGATGTGGTTAAGATGTGTGATGCTGCATTGAATAATGGAAATAAGGTCCACCTATATTTTGAGCATCCATTAATACCGAACGAAAGTATGTTAATCAAGTTCTAATTTCTGTGGGTGTGGTGTGTGTAAGTGTGGCCTAGGATTGGAGCCTGTTTAATTCATCCGACCAAAAAATAAAAAGTGGCTGGTCTAATGCATGTAGGGCCTGATGTTGAAGAAGTAGAGGAACTTCCTTCAAGAAACTATGAAGAACAGCATGAGTCTCTCCCAGTATGAGGAGGATGAACCAGCGCTAATGGGAATGAGAAGCAATGACAAAAATAAGGGTTTGTTGAGGTACAACGTAATTCAAGTCAAACAACAACAACCATCACCAATGAGTCCCACAATTTAAGAGACAATAATGCTACATAAGTTAAAGCTCAAAAAGAAAAATCTAACCTTGAAAAAGTTGAGGGCAGTGAAAAGAGACATAGGAAGTTAACATTCAAGACTCAAACCATCTGGTAGAGTAGATCCTGCACCACAGAATAATAGTGATGCACATGCAGGTTAGTAGTTTAAATATTGTATGATGTGAAAAGGAATAATAACTTTTGTATTTTATTTACAAGTCCACACATAATGATGCAAAGAAATAATTTTACTCTTTTTATGTGCTCCATCATCATCATTTGATCTCCATATAGTATCTCAGTCTGAACACTACTATATCTTCCTTTCAAACATCCACTTGCATTGTCTATTGGTATTCTATTCACTGAGCATTCCTCCACACCAACTACATTGTCATCAGTTTTATCCATCCATTGAAAATAATGACACTCAACATTCTTCTTCTGTCCAGCACAAAAGCCAACCATAAAAATACAATTTTTGGTAATGGAAATTAAATAAAGCAGTAAATTCATACATACCTTTTAAAGAAGACACGTAAAAAATTATCTCTCTAAATTTATTGTCGTCTTCAACTTTAACACCACCACCTAAAGACGGCTGAAGCGCGTCCCATTGTAGGGCTCACTTCCATGTTTTTTGAATCCTTTGTAGTATTATTTTTCATTTATTGACTTCTCCGATTTAAGATTAACATTCTTCTGCTTCGACACGCATAATAATGGTGTTGCCTTCGAATTTTGATTTTGGGTGAAATTGGAGAACAACAGAGAAATCTCATATTCAAATAAAGAAGAAAACATTTTTCTTTGTCACGTTAAATTTTCATTTGCTACATTACCAAATTTTGTTTAACGAGAAAAATTCTGCTTACTATTAAGCTTATTTGTAGAGTTTTTAAATATTTAGAAAATATGTCGTTAATAAAAATTGAAGTTATTATTATCAGTCTTTTAAAAATAAGGGACATAATTAGTAATTTATTTATTAATAAATATAGAATTAAGTAACTTTGAATTAATTTTGGTTGACCTTTATTATTTTTCAAACATTTTTGGTGTTGTTTACACGTAACAACCTCAAACACTCGTTTACATTGCATAAAGATTAAAAAATTGTGTTTAATCCTACTTAATTATTGCAACTTTTTCTTATTTCTTAATCACTTACAAGGAGTCAAGATATCAACATCATATGCCTATCGATCAACAATCCATTAATAATCTCTTGTGTTTTGAGAGACAATATATATTATTAGAAAGGTAAGAGAACAGGATAAAAAAAATATGTGTATATTCAAATTGTGTGTAATTATTCAATATATAAAAATAGTTATATTAATATATTCTAACATAAATAAATATAATAATAATTGGATCGGACAAATAATATTTCCCAATCGATAAATGTAGAAAGACTTATTTAAAAAAGAAAAATAAAGCTATAGTTTAACGGGAGCGAAGGAAGGGCCCAAGAAAAAAACAAGGCATGTCTCGTAGTGAAAAGGATTTCCACCAATACAAGATTGAAGATTCCCATGGCCACAAAGAAAGCATAGTTCTCTTTATACATTTTTTATTGTCCCTTGCTTCATTGCCAATACCGTCCTATAAATACCTCACTCTCCTACACTCCCACTCACATTTCTCCTCACTACTAAGAAAAACAAGTTCATATATTTTAATTTATATGGCTTTCTCAGTCTTACCCTCCTCACCATCAATCAGAAGCTCCATTTCATATCCAAGAAGCATGGTTGTTTCTAATAAAATGTCTGATAATAAAATTAATAATGTTGGAGAAGGGTTCCTTTCACCTCCAAACAAGGGCATCTACAAAAGCCAACGCTCCCTTCAAGACTTGACCGTTGCGAGTGTTGCGAGTCGTCTACCGCCTCCGTCAGTGGCGGAAGGGCACTGGCACCATAGCGCATGGACTAGTATCCGTCAAGAGAGATGGGAAGGGGAGCTGGTTGTCCAAGGAGAAATACCATTGTGGCTGGTAACTTGTAGTTTTATGTCTTATGACATGAGCACTTCAATGCTATATACTGCTATCAATTATTTTTAATATCAACAGTGACAAATATAAAAATTACGCAAAAATTAATACATATAATATTTAATTTCTTATATGTCTTTGATATAAAGAAAAAACAAAATTGTTATCTGTACATTAATAATATCAGCTACTAAAATCATTCATTATGTATTTATATATAAATACATGTGTTATTTAATTAATTTTTAATATATATTTAATATTTTAATATATATTTTATATTAATAGTTAATTTTAATAGTTGATTTTAATGTATATGTAGTATGGTTGAAAAAAAAAATTACATTAACAAATAAAAGCTTGTTTTATTGAGTAATAATTTCAATAATTAATCTCAAATGAGCCTCCAAATGCTTGACGTAAATAAATACAGTTTAATTTTGTCCCAAGTTTGTGAGCTATTATATATGGCCTAAGTTTAATTCTCCTAGTTAAAGTTATTGGATTTTTCTGATTCTTTCACATATGTAAAGTAAGAATTCTAATGACTTTTGCTACTGTAATCTTCACCCCATTTGTTTTTTCTTTTTTATTTTAAAACATTTAACGACCAAGAAATTTTTTATTTATATCTTGTTTTTTTAATAACATGCATAAAGTTAATTATTTTTATTTGGTATATAATTGTATGCGAGTTTATTTAAGAAAATTTCACTAATAATACATAGAGAGATAACCTATAATTTTTTATGAATAATACTCCTCCAATTTTAATTAATTTGTAATAAAATAAAAAAAATTTGAACTTTAAACCGTAAAATAAAATTTAAAGAACGTATGAGTTAAAGTAGAATTTAATTTTATTGCGTTGATCATGTAAAATATTTTATATAAATATTTAATCATATTATTTTTTAAATAAATATTCATATGATCAATTAAAAAAATTATTTTTATTAATATAATATTATATAATTAAATATATGTATAAAACTGTGTTTTCAAGAATACATCAAAATTAAATTGTGTAAAATAACCTTTGTTAACTTAATTGGATGAAAGTGATACATGGACCACTCATCATTCAAATCTATATATATATATAAAATTAAAAATCATTAGTAATATGCAAATTAGTTGAATTTCGGACCTTATGTAATTGAATTCGAGTCAGCGTATTAAGCGTCATAAAAATTTAGTAAAAACACAGACAAAGTGGGAAGGAAAAAACAGAAGGGAAAGAAAAAAAAAAAGAAGAAAGAGAAAGAAAAGGAAATCTCATATCCTCGTTTGTAGCAAAGAAAAAAAAGCTTCTTTCCTTTGGAAATTCACAGTATCCATAAACCATAATCCATCCATAAACTAAATACAAATGAGGAAACAAAAGTCTGCTAATAGTACACGTAATATAGGGTTTAAGTATTAAACTAGCTACTATGTGATTGTTCGCATATAATGTGTCAGAGAATTATGTGAAGCCACCAAAGTATATTCCTACTATAAATTAATTAAATAATAGATGTTCCAATTAATTGATTAGAATTACATCAACATCAATAGATCTTAGAATTAAGTATGCCTATCATTGATTCTCACATTCTCTCCCCCTTTTCTTTTTAGTTGTTATCATATTCTAAGTTTCATTATATGTATGGACATATATAAATTTTAACCTAAAACGTATAAATAACTGCATCGACAATTTTAATTTTGTATTCTAAAGTGTTTAGAAGTCGAAATTTTGTTATTTTTTAGTCAAAGTTGACACATCATCATATGCATGCTTTGACTCTCAAATGTAGAGTGCATAATAGTGATGTAATAGAATCAACTTTTTTCCTATTCGATTTCATCCCATCTTATAATAACTAACATAAAATTTATTCCATTATCATTTATAGAGAATAAAAAATTAAACTGTAATCTATTTCATTCCTATAATTATCAAAAATTAAAAATAAAATTTTAAAATTTATATAATCATAATTTTATATATATAATATAAATTAAAATAAAAATTTAAATATATACAATATTATTAATTATTTATATATATTATATATTAAAATTATATATATTATATATAAGAACAAATAAAAAAGAATATTATGTAAATTCGATCCGGTTCTATTTCATCTAAAATTTTATCCTGCTAAAAATCTTTTTAAAAAATGAGCCGAATATCCACAAATTCGAGATAGATACATGTGTGGTAAATAATAAAAGATCAAAATATTAATTTTATTTTAATAATATTCTTTTATATTGTCAGTATACAAGAATTAGCTTAATTTATATTAAAAAATTTAGTTGAAAAAGTAATTGTTAAGATAATTTATTTTGCTTAAATTATAAGAAAAAATGTTTATTTGAGCTGCCATTTTTCGGGTCTTATATATGAAAACAGTTTTGATTATTATCATCAGGTAGAGTTATATATATATAGCACAATTATGATTTAGCTGAATTAAAGTTACAAATTACTTGAATAATAACTAAAAAAAATATTATTCACATCAAAATATTTTTCTGTCAAAATAATAATTAAGATATAAATATATATTATATTAAATTTGTTAGTCAAATTATCTAATAATTTTTTGTTATTATTTTTATATAAATAATTACCAACTAAAAATTATCCAATTAATAATTTTAAAATTCATAAAAATATAAAACGGTTAAACTATTTACATTACACATATGAATATTATATTTGTATCTTTACATAAAAATTTCTGTAATCATTTTCATCTAAATTTTTGACAAATTATAATACTGTGAAAACTCACATGCATCTATTTTAAGTTTTTAACTAAATAATAATAATTCTTAACTACTAATTTTGCACTAAGAAAATGAATTTCCACCTTATTACAGTTTTTTATTCTTGGAATTATTCTACCGTAAAATTAACATTATGCAACCAATTACATGCAGAAAGGAACATACCTGAGGAATGGGCCAGGCATGTGGCACATTGGAGACTACAACTTCCGGCACCTCTTTGACGGTTACGCCACCCTCGTCAAGCTCCACTTCGAAGACGGCCGGTTAATCGCCGGCCACCGCCAACTGGAGTCACAAGCCTACCAAGCCGCCAAAAAGAACCAAAAGATCTGCTACCGCGAGTTCTCGGAGGTACCAAAGGCGGAGAACTTCCTGGCATACGTGGGAGAATTGGCGAGCCTGTTCTCCGGCGCATCCCTGACGGACAACGCCAACACCGGAGTGGTGAGGCTCGGCGACGGCAGGGTGGTGTGCCTGACGGAGACACAGAAGGGGTCTATTGTGATAGACCCCGAAACACTGGAGACTAAGGGAAAATTCTCCTACAGCGATTCTTTGGGCGGTTTGATTCACTCGGCGCATCCGATTGTGACGGAGGAGGAGTTCTTGACTCTGTTGCCGGATCTGGTGAAGCCTGGCTACGTGGTGGCAAGAATGGAGAAGGGAAGTAATGAGAGGAAGGTGATTGGAAGAGTCAACTGTAGGGGTGGACCTGCACCTGGCTGGGTCCACTCTTTCCCTGTCACCCAGAATTATGTTGTTGTTCCCGAAATGCCCTTGAGGTACTCTGCTCAGAATCTTCTTAAGGCTGAGCCTACCCCTTTGTACAAGTTCCGCTGGTACCCTCACAACAATGCTTACATGCATGTCATGTGCAAGGCCACTAGCAAGATTGTAAGAACTCTTTAAACACTTTTTTAACCCTCCTCTTATGAATCTTCACATGAACAGCTTTTCTGTGTGCTAGTTTTATATTGTGGTTGAGTTTTGAAGGTGGCAAGTGTGGAGGTGCCTCTGTTTGTTCAGTTCCATTTCATAAATGCATATGAAGAGAAAGATGAAGATGGAAGAGTTACGGCGATAATCGCCGACTGTTGTGAGCACAATGCAAATACCGACATTCTTGAGAAGCTCAGACTAAACAACCTTCGTTCCTATAATGGTGAAGATGTTCTACCCGACGCTAGGTAATAAAATTAAATAACAATTAGTTTATGCATATGAATTGATCGAACTGAATCGAAATAGTCACGCTAATAAGTAATTATCACTCATTATAATTTGTTGAATTTTTATTATTAACAGGGTTGGTCGATTCCGAATACCTTTTGATGGGAGTCCATATGGAACCTTGGAGGCAGCATTAGATCCAAATGAACATGGGAGAGGCATGGACATGTGCACCATAAACCCTAATTATTTAGGAAAGAAATATAGATATGCTTATGCTTGTGGAGCACATCGCCCTTGTAACTTTCCCAACACCATCACCAAGGTCTCATTTGATTCATTATTATTACCCTAATTATTAATTTTCTGTTCCAAATGCAACTGGTTTTTCCCTTGCCTACATATTCAGTGGAAAGTTCTTTGGCATGTAATATGCAGATTGATTTTGAGTTGAAAAAGGCTAAGAACTGGTATGAAGAAGGTACTGTGCCCTCGGAACCATTCTTTGTAGCTCGGCCGGGTGCAATCGAAGAAGACGATGGTAAGAACACTATCCTGGTACCTTCGCGCTCTCTTTCTTTTCATCTATATGTTAATGTCACATTTTGTTGGAACTTCTATAAACTCTCTTAATTTCTCTCATGGCAGGCGTGGTAATCTCAGTAGTTAGTGAGAAAAATGGAGGAGCATATGCGTTGGTGTTAGATGGTTCCACTTTTCAAGAGATTGCTAGGGCCAAGTTCCCTTATGCAATTCCATATGGGTTGCATGGATGCTGGGTTCCAAAAAATTAGCAACATATATGGCTATAAATTGATGCTTTAATTACGTTGCTTGGACATGGATCCACAAGAAATAGTGCTTCAACTCGAAGTGCATGCATGGTTAGGAACCGTGGTTCTATATATGAGTGCAAGCTGAATAGCTAGCTGATGGTGGTTAAAAGCTAAGTTTATGTGTATGATATAAAGTAGCATTTAGGGAATTCGTTTATCCCGCTGCACTATAAATTATAATATACACTTTGTGGATTATATATTGATAATTCATAAATTTTATAGGTTTAATAATATGTTATGAATCCTTGTTCTAAATCAAGAGTATTATATGTTAATAAATAATTGACTTTGATGGTGCCATGTATGTTCTCTTGCAAAAGCGTTTCTTAAAGCCGTTAAAAATAACAATAACTATATATCAGATTCTTAATTGGCACGTAGATATGAGTACATGAGGGTATACAAAAATCCAAGGAAGTCGTTGCAAAGAAATTGCTCTAGGATCAATGTACAAAACCAGAAAAAGGATCAAAGGTTAAATTGTTTTATTATTATTCAGGACAATACTTCAAGATCCTGTGTTTTTAATGAAATAATTTCCACATGAAATTCTCCCTTCCCGAAAGCATGCTTCTAGACTTCTATCAATACTAAGCAAAATAAAACTAACAAATGATTATTTCTGGTCTGTATAAACAGCATCAACATCATCAAGCTCAAGTAATTTGTTCATAAGTTCCTTGTTCAGGTCCATAGCTTCATCATCTACCTGGAAATCAACAATAATAGGCTCCAGTAAGTTTTCCCTAATTGCTTTCTTGTTAAAAGGTACACAATAAAAGTATTTGATGGACGAACCATCTTCACAAATTATGTAATGAGCTTGACATGAGGCTATATCAAAGTTATTTTGTAAGATTGCATACCGCCATGTGACATATTATACCTACAACTTAGGTTGTTTGAAAGTTGAAATTTGTATATGCCATATAAAATCAATTACGCGTATGCTACAGCCAGTTGGTACAAACCTCAATTGTAGCATTTGGAAGTAATTCAGAACCATTATCAGGCTCAAAATTTATGCCTTCCTCTCGCAGCTTTGACAGTATAGTAGCATAGTTATCAGAAGAACCTACAATTTTATAATACCTGGAAAAAAAGAACAAAAATGAATCCATGTGAAGATCCAAACGAATAAAACAACAGAAGCTGGAATTTACTTTATGCAGATAAATTAATCGAGAGACTACAAAATCAAACAATCCCATGATGTAAGACATGCTTGACCTATACACGTGACATATCTCGGAGGCCAATCAACTTGATACTAATGTGAGACTTTGGTATGGATCCAATAAAATATTAGAAATGGATCTTCTCAATTTTTTCTCTGAATTGATCTTGTCCAAGTGTTGATTCTTTACCATGCACTCTCTAAATGGAACCAAGAGAACACATGAGAGAGAAGATTTTGTATGGTGGGTGAGCACACCTGAAAAGATCCAATCCCCTTATACATCCAATAACTCATAATGGATAGTAATATGTTGATTTTACTTGACAAATTCCAGAACATCTGAACAAAACTCTATTCAAATAGTTGACATTTTCTTTTTGTTTCAGCAACAAGTTATCTAGATATCAGAGACCACTATTTACTCTGCGTCATGCTAGCCTCGTACTTTGCCTGGAGATAGCAATTCGCAAATGACCAAGGGCACTAGAGATGCATTTGCTTAAACTATTAGAACCTAGGGTTTCAATGCAGGTCATCAATTTCTGTCTTTATTCATACATCTAATGACTTGAACAATGAAGGAGTTCTAATTGTGTTCATTGGATGCTGACTGTTGACCTGAGAACTCACATTTGAATCCAAATGACAACTGTACCACAGAAACCCCAAGCTCATCCACATTATGTAAAATTGTAGAGCATTGCTTTTACTGACACTGTACTAGATATTATTCAATAATTTGGTTTTTGCTGAGTAAAATTATTAACCTCGTATAACTAGCTCTCCCAAATACCATGCCCATGACAAAGTGTTAATAAAAATGATTATTCGAATAAGAAACCCAAAAATAATAAAATTGATCTTTTACCTTTCTGACCTATCCTCTTCAGTGTCATCCTCATAAGTTGAAGGTTCAATTACATCCTCTGCTCCAGCATCTAATGCAATGGAAAGCAGCTGATCTTTGTCAGCATCAGTGACTTTTATATTTACTACCCGAACACGTCTAAACTTAAATGTAACAGATCCAGAGTCTGCCATCTTTCCTCCACAGTCCTTCACCACTTCTCTAATCTTTGCCACTGATCGATGTACCTTATCAGTTGAGACCTCAACTACCATACTAACCCCTCCATAGCCATAAACCTGAAGAATAATGAACGTGATTGGTTAAAGACCTAAAATAAAGTCCCAGTAACACAGCCCATAAAATAAGGGTTGGTGATTGATCGGTTATGTAGTAGGTAATATAGTACTCAAGCCATTGGCAAAACAAAAAATAAATGCACTCCCAGGCCCCGCCCACAGTAAACTGAATACAAAAAAGGCTACATTCCCCTGCACCCAACTGTTTGCCTAATAAGCTTGTGGCTGAGAACAAAACTAACAATACCATCAAACAAACATTGTTCTTAAACTTGTTAAACATCTCAAACTTCCAAAAACAGTGCTATTAGTATGACTGACATGAAATGAATCTCAAGGAAATGCGTTTTGAAGATTAATATTGAAATTATGACTTTTGGAAGACTAACTAGTGAACTTCTGCAAAAGTAATTTGTCAAACGAGTGTATTTCAGATAGCAATGGGTAAAATCATGCATGGGGAAAAAAATCAGAAACTAGTTGAAACTATATTTTAAAAGCTTAAACAAAGGAGATGGGGTTGCAAACTAACCTTACCTAAATGTTACTTCTACTCAACTCAGGTGCAACTTTGAAACATTTTGAATATTTCTGCTCAGCAGAGATTCAAGATGTTTAAGGAACCATAAGTAACTTCCGCTATGGGAATAACCCGGCCCGCCCTTTAGAAATCAAATCAAGATCATTGTTAAACTAACCTCATAGACTTTCTCAATATAAGCCTCCTGTCCCTTCTCTGAAGCTCTTTTGATGTTACGCTCAACTATATCTTTTGGCACATCAAGCTCCTTGGCTTTCTCAAGTATAGCGGCTAACAATGGATTAGATGTTACATTTGGACCACCTTTCTTGACACTGCCAATCAACGTTATGAAAGTCATGCCCATTATGGTCCCTTAAGCAAAATGAAAAAACAGTATACCAACGTACTGGTCTAATAAAATCAAATAATCAAATTAAAGAACGGACACTAGATATGGATTGATGATTAGATTTTGAGATCAAGCAACAATCTGGCACATGGTAAAGAATACCCTAAAGAAAAAAAAAAAAAAAAAAAAAAAAAAAAAAAAAAAAAACTCCAGATAACCAAACTCGTGTCTTTCAAGTCCGAGCATTGGAAGGATAATTTTGCAGTAACAACATGAATATATAATAACTGCTTTATACTCGTGGTCTATTAAAATTCCAAATATTAGTTGAAGAAGAACTTACGCAGACACAACCTCCTTTCCCATCCTCGAGTACAATTTAGCCTTTTTTGCATTTTGGGCTTCCTGTATTCGAAGCAAACACAAAGATTTAACATACCAACGTAAACATGAACTATAAAGAAAACAGAAAATTCATACATATCAATTACAGACCAACTTAAAGCCAATGAAGAATGGAAGATACTCGATTACACGTACTAGTTATGATAGTAGGGAATGGGACTTGAAAAAGGGGTAAACTTAGAGAGGATTTTGATCAAACACTTGGCATGCAGAGCCAGCATGACAGTGATGAAATCAATAGTAATTAAAAAAAAAAAGTGAGAGACCTTTCTGCCAGCGATTTTGGAGGAGCGCCTGCCCATGCAAACGGCAGGAAAAGTGGATATCCTCCTGAATGGTAAGTTGCCATTGGAGAAAGTTGCGGCTTCCAAAGATGGCGGCAATGACAATGGCGGTGGCGATATGAACGACAAGCTTCTGTTCCGCAAAGCAAAACCTGATGGGTGGGAAATGCCTGATTCAGGAACCAAAAAGTAATGGAAAAAAGAAAATGAAAATTGAAACGAAGAACAGAGAGAGTTGGGATAATAGTATTATATACTGTGTGGGTGAAGAAAGAGGGAAGCGGGTCGGGTAGAGGAAACCCGAATGGGAAGTGTTTGAAGGTGAAGAACCGCTCTGAATGCTATCATCGAATCGTGTAACTAACTAAGTAACAACACGATGAGGTTGCTTTGTTTCCCGCCAAGCTTGGTCTGCTGCTGCAAATGCAATTCAGCTCTCATACAATGCAGAGACAAGACGGTGCTAAATGTCAATAAATTACCAAGTGAAATTACCTTCCTGCTTTCCCCTTGCCCTGGATTTTTTTTCTACTATAAAATAAAAAAAGAGCAATTTACCCAAATAAATAAATTTGGTTAAATCTTTATTCAAATACACAAAACAGATTTCAGTTATGTTTTTGTACAATTTTCACTTTATGTAAACCGTGGTAAGTTACCACGGTTTCTGATTAAAACGTAAACCGTGGCAAGTTACTATGGATTATGCTTTTTTGTTTTGTGTGTAAACCGTAGCAAGCTCCCACGGTTTACAAAGAGAGAAATATAACCATAAATCGTGACAAGCTCCCACGGTTTATGAAGAATGCGAGCTGCACGTAAACTGCTATGACTCACCACAGTTTACGTGTGAGTGCCTATAAATACATAATCCACTGAAAAGTCTCACGGATCATTTGTGACACAAAGCAAAATTTGGGAGTTGTTGGTTTGAGAGAATCTGTGGAAACTAAAGAAGGTTGGAAAGAGGTTTAGTTGGTGGAGCATGGAGGATGAGGATCGCTTGTACCGATTAAATGGCGTCGCTCACGTGGCTGGATACATCGACACCGAGGTTAGTTATTATTATTATTATTATTATTATTATTATTATTATTATTATTATTATTATTATTATTATTATTACTATTTATATAAATATTGATATTATTATGGTTATTGTTAGTAAAATTATTTTTTTACATTTAATTTTTATTGTTATTGTGAGTGCATAGTATTAGTAGTGTTATTGTTATTATCATTATTGTTGTCCTCGTTTCTGATAATGGTAGTTATTATTGTTACTCTTAGATTTTGTTAGAATTGGACCGCTTATTATTATAATCACTGTTATTGCTATAATTAGGGAATTAAGAAAAACAATGTGAGGCTTGTAATAATTTTTCATAAATTACGTCTGATGTTATTAGTAATGGTCGTATGTTGAGGGATTTTGTTGCCCACATTTTGCAGCCTGCTAGGGTGATTAGCGGCGTTAGGAGACAACAGAATATGTCCTTACACGACCGGATTATACCCTACCTGGAGACGGCGGGCTTGTATCATTTGGCTAGGCTGAACAGCCAGTGGTTCTGGGTTGATGAGCCTCTCCTTAGCGCATTTATTAAGCGGTAGCGTCCTGAGACGCACACCTTCCATATGCCCTTTGGTGAGTGCAGTATTACTTTGCAAGATGTGGCATATCAACTGGGTTTGACGATCGATGGTGAGCCCGTCAGCAGGTGCCTGATTGAGTTTGAGAATCTGATGGAGCAAGGTAGACCAGCATAGGTATGATTCCGCGAGTTGTTTGGGGAGTTACCTCCACAGAATAAAGTCAAGCAGATGACAATGTGCTACACATGGTTCCATGAGAGGTTCTGGGTTCTCCCAGCAGATGCTACTGATGAGACCGTGTGTATATACGCACGTGCTTATATTATGATGCTATTGTCGTCTCAGCTGTTTGCGGACAAAAATGCAAACCGGGTCCACCTTCGTTGGTTGCCTTATTTGGCATCGTTGGACGACTTGGGCAGATATAGCTGGGGTTCGGCTGCACTGGCCTGGTTGTATAGATGTCTTTGTCGTGGGACGAACAAAAACGTTGTTAACTTGGCCGGGCCGCTACAGCTTCTACAGTCTTGAATTTTCTGGAGGTTTCCCACGTTGAGGCCTAGTGGGTTTGATGTATTCAGGTTTCCTCTTGCCTCCAGGTACGGTTTATTATTTTCGGTTCACAAGTTGTTCAACATCATGTGTTATTTCTAGTTATGACATGATTTCAATTAAAATTGTAGGTGGGCTACGTTTATGCCGAGGAACGATCCAGGGGATCAGAGATTAGTGTCTGCACGCCTTTCGTTGGATCGATTGCGTGTCCACGATGTGAGTCATTTAGTTATGGCTCTTAGTTTCAGTGGTTTATGTTAAGTGTCGTGCTCTGACGAAACCCTTACTATTTCGATACAGTTTGTGTGGGAGCCTTATTCTTCTGCCGAGGTTGGTGCTGTTATTCACCCGGAGATACTAGCCGACGAGCACCGTAGGCTATGGATGGCCGTCACTAGCCTGATATATTTTGCTGCGATTGAGTGGCATCAGGTCGACCGGGTTCTACCGCAGTTTGGCGGTTTTCAGCATCTCCCTGAGCCAGCTCTGAACATAGATTGGCTACATGCAAAGGATGGCAGGGGTGGGGACAGGTGGTTCCCCACCTATTATCGGGAGTGGCATCAGCATTGGGAGAATCGGCTTCATTCAGTCATCTGGGTCGATCGAGTCCTTGATCCCGGTCCATCATCAGACTACCTAGAGTGGTGGTGCCGTGTGGCGCACAGATTTCTATCCCCAGATGTTGCATTTCAGGATCCTAGGCCGATTGTGTTGACTGAGGAGGCTCGTCACAGAGGGTCGTCACAGGCACCTCCTAGAGTGCACGTTTACGACAGACCAGATAACAGCCAAGCCGATTGGCGTCGGCGTATAGGCACCCGTACCACGGATCAAGAGTGGCAAGAGCTGGCTGACCGTTTAGAGGAGGACATCCCTAGAGCTGATCATGGAGATGCGGCGGATTTTCGTGTTCCTCGACGTAGAGGCAGACGACAGGCAGGGCAGGACGGCCGTGGAGGGGCTCAAGGTAGAGTACCTTCTGTTGATGATCAGGGCACTCAGTATGGTGTTGGTGAGGATGTAGTTGGTTCAGCCTCAGCTATGGATCAGCTGACCTACGATGTGGGTAGTAGCTCTCAACTCTTTGGGAATGTCGCCCCAGATGCGTTTGCTGGGTATACCACCACGGCTGTTGGGATGGACATCGATGATCCTGTTACTGAGTCAAAGTTCTATAGGGATATAGCAGACATGCTCATGGATGATGATGGGACCCATTATAGGCTACAGATGCCTGACGACCAGCCCCAGTTTGTTGATCCACAGCCACAGACTTACGATGTTCTTCCTCAGTTAGCCGTTGACCTCAACGAGCCTGCAGCATCTCCGACTGACCCATGGATCCCATTAGGAGGGACCCTAGCCTCAGCATTCAGCGGCGTTCCCACACAGCCATCAGGACCAGCGGCAGAGCAGAGACATAGGAAGGTGAGGCGTCCTCCATTGTGTGGCACCGGAGGTCACCTGCTCGGTCAGTTCGACGATGATGACAGCGACACCATTCAGGATTCTGATTAGTTATGTCATATTGTCATGTCCAGTCCCTATATTAATTTATGTTCTTCGCATGCTATTTAGCCTTATGTATTTCAGACTTCTGTAATTTATTATCTGCCATGTATTTGATAGTTAAAAAAGTTTGAGAATTGTCTAATATGTTATCTGCTATGTATTTGATAGTTTAAGCGGTTTAAACTTCTATTATATACATGTATTCTGTCACAATTATCATGTGCAGTCTAAATGATACCACATTGATGCAATAAAACACTTTAACATAAATGGTTTAGGATTAAAATTCCCCCTTCATAAACCGTGGGAGCTTGCCACGGTTTATGGTTATATTTCTCTCTTTGTAAACCGTGGGAGCTTGCCACGGTTTACACACAAAACAAGAAAAGCATAATCCGTGGTAGCTTGCCACGGTTTACGTTATAATCAGAAACCGTGGTAGCTTACCACGGTTTACATAAAGTGGAAATTGCACAAAAACGTAAGTGAAATCTATTTTGTGTATTTGAGTAAAGCTTTCACCGAATTTATTTATTTGGGTAAATTGCCCCAAAAAAAATATTTTTCTAAAAAAAATATCGAACTTTAATTTTCAAAATACGGTTTTTTTTCGCATTTCACTCAAGTTCACTGCACCTTCGCGCGAACTCTATGAATTATATAAAATTCGTCATTCCCTAGTCAAACTTCACATTAAATTTGCCTAAATATAAAAGGCGCGAGGGACCACTTGATTTTTCACATTTTCATTTTACCTTACTACTTGGTTTTTCACGTTTTCATTTCACCTTTCTAACTCTCTTCACTCTCATTCTCCCTTCTGTCGTCAAGGTTTTTTTTTTTTGGCATTGTTGAAGTTTTTAATCTCTTCGGTTAGTTTAGATGATTCTGTTGTTCTATTTTTTTTCTAATCGGTTTGTAGTTGTTATGTTTTTCATATTTCACGTTTTCATTTCACATTTTTACATTATTTGCTCTCATCCTCCCTTATTTTTTTTAGGTTATTTCTCTGGCATTGTTGAAGTTATTGATTTCTTGAATTCGTTAGTTTTATGTAATTCTATTGTTATGTTTATTTTTTTGTTTAATTTGTTGTAGTTTATTATTTGAATATGTTTGTTAATTAGTTTGATAAGTCGATGATACATTTATTTTACATGATTATGTATGTGTTATTAATTTAAAATATTTAAAACGATGATGTGATTGTGAATAGATGTTAGATAAGAAAAAAATTGATTTTGATTATTGTTTTGTTTGAATTAATTAGAGTTAATTTTGGTAATTTCGTTATGTTATTTTTTGTTTCATTTTATTATTGTCAAATGAAGTTGGCAATATAATATAGTTAATTTTAAATTAAGTTATTCTATCTAAATTATGGTATAGGTGCATTTGATTTTTTTTTTTTAGATTTACTTTGAAAGTAAGTGATAAAAATTTAGTTAATGTGAAATAATTTAGTTAATTTGAAATAATTTAGTTAATTCAATTAATTTTAAATGAAGTTATTTTAATTTGTTCTGTTAGAGTGTAGTTTTATGGAACCATAATTATTGGGCTACGAAGATATTCTGTATATAGGGATGGCAACACCACCCGAACTCGCGAGTACCTACCCCGCTCCTACCCGCTCGGGGCGGGTAATTATCCGCCCCGCACCGGGGCGGGTTCTTGTGCGGGGCGGGGGCGGGGTCGGGTTTAGATATATATATATATATATATATATATATATATATATATATATATATAATTTTAATATATAATATATGTAATATATTTAAAATAATTAGTAAAATGATTAATAATATTATATATATTTAAATTTTTACTTTAATTTATGTTATGTATGTGATGATGGTTATATAAATTTTGAAATTTAATTTTATTTATTGAATTGTAATAATTATAGGGGCGGGTAGGGGCGGGGCGGGTACCCTCAGGAGCAGGTTAGGGTTCAAGCTTTTTCTACCCGCAGGTAAGAGCGGGGCGGGTTTTATGCGAATTATTGTACAGCGGGGCGGGTTCGGGTAGAGCAAAAACCCGTCCCTACCCACCCCATTGCCATCCCTATCTGCATAGACTGGATCAGGTTGACCATATTGCAAGCATATTTGACCGAGTGGTACACATTGTAACTCGTGTCATTTATATATTTAAAATTTGAATTTGTGTTGTCACTTGTTGATTCTTTTTTATTCTACTTATTTATTTTATTTGGTAGGCATCTAGGGTCTTGCGTACCAGGAGAAATTTATTAGGATGTTCAACCGAGCAGATTAGGTCACATCTCAAACGAATATGATTCGAGCATGTTGCTTACATGGTGAAGTGGGAGCATGATTGACCATTGATCTCAGCTCTGATCAAGAGATGGCGACCTGAGTCCCATACATTTCACTTGTCATGTGGATAGATGACCATCATCCTACATGACGTGATGTACGAACTGGGTCTCGTCATTGATGGAGATCCAGTCAGTGGATGCATCGGTGGGTGGGAGCAGTTCTATCAAGGATGGTCCATTGAAGAGTTGTGCAGCAATTATTGGGAGTTTTTCTGGGCCCCGATGATAGACAGTCACAGAAGAAGTAAACTGTCAAGCTGAGTTGGTTTCAGAACACTGTTTGTGGGGATCTGGAGGAGCATCCAACTGAGGAGTGCCTACTGCGTTATACTAGGAGTTATATCATGCGGATGATCAGGGCATTTTGTTTTCGGATGCCTCTTACTCAAGAGTGCACATTAGATAGTTGCCTCTTTTAGAAGACCTTGATCGGTGTGGGAGATTATCATGGAGCTCAATAGTGCTGGCCTAACTTTATCGCTAGATGTGCTGAGCTATGGATTATCGGCAGCAGAATATGGGTAGATGCAACAGTTTGTTAGTTTCATGGGCATATCACTATATACCACTGTTGAATCCAAAAGGATATGTCACGCGCCATTTTTTCTTGTTGTAAAGTATAATTTTTTTGTAGCATCTTTTTTGTAAGTTACTGAAATAATTTTGTGGTGTCATAACTGTAGTGATATTATAGGTGAGCAAAGTTGCATCCAGATAATGATAGAAGTGAGAATAAACTTCGTACTTACAGACGCCTTCTCAATGGACTAGGGATCCTTAACGTAAGTAATAACCATAATTGTTATGAATTAATTAGTTATTATATTTGTGTATTAATTAAATTTTGAATTTGAAGATTATATTGTTTGTGTTTTTGAACAGGTTGACGGGTCGGTCATACGGTTGAGAAATGGCAGCCTGTGTCAGTGCAATTTATGTGTCACCGTAGTAGTTCATCTTTTTCTTCTCCTCACTCTCATTAGAAATTTTTGTTGGCTCAACCTCAACATCTTCACCGTCATCGAAATCGACTTGATAGGAATTCGTTATTGGGTCTCTAATCGCAAAACCCTCATGACTTTCAACATCAGATAGCATCATGCCATCATTAGAATATTCAATATTTGATCCTTCTTGACTACCTTCAGGTGGCATATTTAGGATAGCCATCGTCTTTCTATTATTTTTTCTAACTACTCCACTTAAAGGGCTATCATCAACAGTATTCGTAGATGATCCTCGTCTACCTAACTCAACTAGGAAACAAATAATTCCAACAGATGGACATTTATCCAACGGTTGTGCCACACGCTTATAAGACATATGTCCTCGTCATCACGTAGTCGATACCTAAATAAAAAAACAAATTATTCTCAAAACCTCAACTATAATACAAAAAATACAAAAATAAGAATCACAACATCTATAATATACCTTTTGTAAAACAAAATGTTATCTATTTCAGACGAATATCAGTAGTAAATTTTTTTCATTCTTTTTGTGTGTTGTTGCCAATGGAATGTAATATTAAATTGTTGACTTCGGGTGCCACGTATGCAATCACAAGTTGGGCAGGTCTAAATACGATAAAACATTTTTCATCATATACTATTTCACCATCATAATAAATGGATAACAATAAAATTTTAGACATTGTAAAGAGTTAATTAAAAAGATGAGCAATATCACATAAAAGAATAAACAACTCTTTAAATTTGCATGGGTATTTATGGGTAAGGTGGGTTATAATTCATAGAATTCGTCGGGAGTGCAGCAAACCTTATTAATATAATGAGGTTCGTGAGGGATACGACAAATTTGAGTGAAATGCCAATAAAACAAAATGTATTCTAAAAATTAAAGTTCGAATAATTTTTTTGAAAAAATAATTTTTTATTTTATAGTGAAAAAAAATTTCTTTGTCTTTGCCCTTGTTATTTCCTTTTTTGGGTTCTTATTCGGTCACTTTTTCCCATTTTGGTTTGCAAAGTAGAGGAGAGAAGTGATTCTTTGTGAGGAAGACCGAAAAAAATGATATATAATTTTCAATATCTTCTCTCATTTATTTTCTTAGTTCCATTTGAAGAATATAAGTTAAGAGATCAACTTTACTAAATAATTAAAAAATTAAATATATATATATGATGAATTCAACACTATAATATTGTGATTATGAAATATCTTTTTTTATATTTTAATAATATATATTTGGTAATTATCGTAGTATAAATATACTAGAATAATTATATATATACAAAAAAGTTTAAAAATAGCGAAAAAAATTGATACAATAAAGAGGAACAGAGAATAGAATGAGGTAATGTGCCTAAACTTCATTAATGTTACATGGTTGATTCTAAATTTGAATTTAACTAAAATTTAGAACTTATCTAGAATTTAGATAAAGAAAGAAAGTTGTATTAAATTATCAATGGCCAATATAAAAAACTTTGTCAAATCTCTATGACGAATAAAAAATAATATTGCGCTAAAATTAAGTTGTTATTAGGTCCATTATTTCTCTCAATTGTCAAATGAGCAAGATTATTTTAAATTACTAATTTAATATGTTTGTTATTTACATAGTAATGTTGCAAGAATTTAAAGTTAGAAGAAGAATGATAAGATATTTATCTTTTGTTTCGAAAATTACCTGAAACTGATTGTTTTTTGGCTTGAACGTGAGGTCCAAACGCTTTTGAATGGTCTGTCCGGCGTTTTCTCCAATGAGAATGAAACCATCCGAGTTGTATGTGAAGAGGTGGGGTAGTACCTGTAAGGGACTCCAATACTTAAGTTAGCAAGGCTTTTGACCTGAAGGTGTCAGTGTATTTATAGTAGAATTAATAATTATCTTTTAAAGTAGTTCCATCTTTGTTGGTGGGTGACCATTCTCTTTTTTAGAGAAGTCGCTGAGATCTCCATTTTAGATGAATGAGAGATATCTTAGGAGTCGATTATTTATTTGGATAAGTAGAGCCAGACTCTTATCGTTGCGTCCGACCTCTATAAAGTTGGATAGATGTAGACTAAAGCAGACCTCTTAATTTGGGCATTTTTCATTTTAGGTCTGACTGTGTTTTTGGATCAGGATAAGAACATCTTTATTTGTGTTATTTTAATTTTATTAAGGACTTGATGATCATGTTATTTTATAATTTTATATTAGATTTTTTTAAAATTTTATTGTTCAAAATTTGAACTTAATTTTTTTATTTTTTATTTTATTAATATGGATGAAATATGGAATGATTGAATTTTATATTTATTTAAAAAATTTTGATTTTTCTGCGAGTAAGATTGGATAGGGTAGAGTTGAGAATTTTAGAGTGCAGATAAGATTAAAGTGGAGAGATTTTCAACTAATAAATAAGGTAGGATTGAGTTTTGAAAAAAATTTTAATCCATAAATAAAGTTTGAGATTAGAATAGAGTATAAACTCAACATTATTTTATCCTATCCTATCTTACTTTACCATTGTCAGTCCTAATAATATCATTTTATTTGTATAATTGAACTTATTTAAATTTAGGGCTAACTACATATACTCTATCTGCAGGCACCCAACCCAGACCAACCTGTTCGAATAGGGTTGTCTACCTTACTCGCTGTGGGTAGGATAGGGTAGGGTACGAATTTGCCTACGAGTAGGGTAGGGTACGGATTTAAGGTATACCCTACCCTATCTTATCCGCACCCCTAATATATATATATATATATATATATATATATATATATAGTGACAAAAGTGAGTGTTGAACTCACAAATTTTCTCTTATAAAAACTTAAAATAACTACTAAACTAGTTGATGATCATATTATTTGTAATTTTATGTTAAATTACTGTAAGATTTTATATTTTTAAATTTTAATTTGAACTTAATTTTTTATTTTCTATTTTATTAATATGTATAAAATTTAGAATGGTTGAATTTTATATTTACTTAAAAAATTTTATTTTTTTTTACGGGTAAGGTCGGGTAGAATAGGGTTTAAAACTTTAGGGTGTGGGTAGAGTTAGAATTGAGAGATTCTCAAATCGCGAATATAATAGAGTAAAATCTTAAGAAAGTTTTCAACTTGCGAATAAAGTTAGGGTAGAGTTTAAACCTTGTCCTATCCTACCCATTACCAGTCTAATTTAATAGATAAAAACTTTGTTAATGTTAAATTTTGTTGCCAGACTGTAACTCTTATTTCCATAGGATTTTTTTATTATTAGTTTTAGTAAAAAAATTATTTATTTAAATGATTATTTTGAGTATATAAAGATATATAAACTAGAGTATCTTGAAATTTTTTTTCGGAGATCTTATTCATCAGAGCACAGTAGATTAATTTCTTAAATTTTATTTTGACATTAGACTTGTAAATATCACAAGTTTATAAAGATAAACCAGAATATTTGAAACTGGTTGACATAACAAATAAATAGATATATTCATGCAATTTTTTCTTTTCTCTTCGTACTAAAGTTAAGTGATGATATAATATTTAAATTGATTCTTAAAATTTATCTCAAATTTTAAATTAATCTTTAAAATTTTAATTATTTTAATTTGGTATTTAAATTTTTAATTTATAATTTAGTTTATGTTAGTCCTTCAAATAATTTTTATTAATATCATGGTGATGTGGTATGTTAAAATAAACGGTCAGTGTCACGTGTTAAAATAAAATTTGATTATGTAAAATAAAGAGATAATAAAAGATGCAGTATGTTAAAATAAACCGTATCAGCGTATCAAAATAAGATTTGACTATGTAAAATAAAGAGATAATAAGAGTCAGAATAAGATTTGACTATGTAAAGTAAAGAGATAATAAGATTTTTATTCTGACAGGTAATATTGTTATTGTACGATGATAAATTCATACGTACTGATACATTTAAAATATAAACAAATAATAATAAGTTAAGTAGAATTTATTATCCATATTAATATTTAATTTTTATCTTTTTAAATATATATTATATCACTACTTTTATTAATACACCAATTTAATTAAATAAAAATAAAAAATATTTTTTATTTAATTTTATAAAAAATCTTAAATATCATTCTTTTATTTGATTAGACAAAAATATCCTTTTAAATTAAAGAAATTTTAAAATTCAATTAATCCTAATTTTATAGTTTCAAATAATTTAAACAATAAAATAAAAATATATTAAAAAAACAAAAAATCAAAATTTCTTCATTTTCTCCTATTTCTCCGATCATTCGTGCCCCCTCTAAGCAAAACATATCAAAAAAAACAAAAAATCGATCGTTATTCATCTTCTCCAATTACCCTTCTAAAACAAAGCAGTAAAAGTACCAAACTAAATCCTTAGGTTGTTTGCCGCCGCCGTCCCAAATCAAGTAGAGGGTTGGGTTCCTCCGGAGGCACGCTAACGCTTCGTTTCTTCCTTCTGGGGTTGATGGAAGTGCCATCGCTGAAGTTGGAAAAAAGAGTTGGTCTAAGCTTTTGTCCGCATTACTTCCTTTCGTTGTTGCAGTCATTGCAGTTGCCCCTCTTGTTCAACCTTCCACTTTCACTTGGTGTGGTTCTCATCGAACTTTTTTTTTTAGATTTTTGTGAAAAAGAAAAAAAAAGTCATGATAGGATTTCACTGCTTAATGAGTATATTATCATTTTTGTCATCCAATAGATTATAGTTATAAACAAAACAGTTTCTTAATAAAAAAATTGTGACCCTCTAAATCACGCAAGATTTATGAAGTTGTGCCAACCTTTTGTGATCTTTGGAGGCGCTACGGGTGTGTTTCTTTCATTCTGAACTGGGAATGGAGATGTTGTCAAATTCTTAAAATTCAACATCTTCTCTAGGTATTTTCTCTTGATTTCCAATAAATTAGTATATCGAGAGATCACAATTTAGGGTTCTGGACAGGAGGAAGAGAAAGAAGCGGAAGTCCTGAGCCTAGGACGACAGCGACGAAGAATTTAAGGTTTTGGTTTGGGATTTTCATTGCTTTGCTTCAGAGGAGTAATTAGAGGAAGTAATTAGAGGAAATGAAGAATGATTGAATTTTTGTTTCTTTGATATGTTTTGCTTAGAGGAGGACATGAATGATTAGAGAAATTGGAGAAGATGAAAAAATTTTAATTTTTTATTTTTTTAATATATTTTTGTTTTATTATTTAAATTATTTGAAACTATAAAATTAAGATTAATTGAATTCTAAAATTTTATTAATTTAAAAAGATATTTTTGTCTAATCAAATAAAAGAAAGATGTTTAAAATTTTTTATAAAATTAAATAATTTTTTTTATTTTTATTTAATTAAAGAGGTGTATTAGTAAAAGTGATCATATAATATATATTTAAAAAAACAAAAATTAAATATTGATGTGAAAAATAAATTACACGTGAATTGTTATTATTTGTCCATATTTTAAATATATCCGTACGTATGAATTTATCATCGTACCGTAACAAATACCATAAAAATAATATGAGGAGCTAATGTGAATTACAGACAGAATAAAAATTCAAGGGTCAAATTGAGGTAATTAAATTTTAAGGGCCAATTTGAAACTCAAATAACTCGTTGACTGTTGATACAAAGTGGTGCCTACTGCCTTGATTGTGAGAGCAACAAGAAGGTAGAAAGCAAGCATTTCAAATTCTAATAATTGTTCTTCACTTCATACAATCAATTACCTTGACACCTTTGACAGGAGAATCCTCAATCTGATATATTACATTTCCTCTACCAGACTATGAATCCAGTTTTTCTCCACATAAATACAGGTACTATATATATATACAAGTGCGTCTCATATAGCACCATAGCTCTTAATTTTGTCACCTTTGTACTTCATCTCCAACTAATCTCCTTGAGTGTTTTTACTTTTTACTTGCCATAGGCAATGTTAACGTATTTTGTAACTTTAGCAAACAAAGGACCCGCGGGGGGAGGGGGGGGGGGAAGATCTTTCAAAGTTTAAACTGAAAAATCTGTTGAGCATTTTGATTGTAAAGTGTGAACATTTCTACAAACAAAACCAGTTAATCAAAATACTCAACAACTAAAAAGTAACAACCACTCGTAATAATAATCTAAGTTATTACTAGCATGTCTGGTTTAAACTTTGGGGGATCAAAAATCAAAATCATATTTTGAAATAGAATCACAAGAAACACTAAATTGTCGTACAAAATCATAATGCGGACAGCCATTTTCAAGAGCTATTTCTAAACTCTAGCAGCAAAAGACCACACTATTGGACATTCAACACCCATGGTTTTACCGCAACATTGCAGTGACAAATGCTGCCCTTTTATGCAAGTTTTTCCGCAATTTTGAGCATCACAGAGCAACTACTACAATCACAATTTAAAACCACTGTATCATCTAAGGCATTAGGCATGCCAAGAGACATATTCAGCTCCAACCTAAGTCACAGAACCTAGAAATTTTCTCTTGTGTCTCCAATGGCAACCAAAACATAAGCCCCTTATCAAGCTCAACATACTTCAAAGATTTGCATCCAAGAACCGCACATTCTAAATCACTGGCACTTGTGTAGTGGCAACCAGGGATCACCAGAGACTCCAAACATCCATGTCCCTCAAATGCCTTAATCCCAACCCCACTCACCAACTCACACCCTGTCAAGTTCACCGCCACCAGCTTCTGCCCGTGCTCCGCCATCGCAACCACCGCAGCATCAGTAACGTTAACAAGCCATGACAAATTCACCTTTTTTAGCCCAGTAACCGCCTCGAAAACCGCCACGCAACCAACATCCGTCACCTTGGGCCCACACTCCGCAAGATTCAGCTCCTCCAGAGAGGAAAAAATTTTCAAATTGGAAACCCCAGTGTCGGTGATTCTATCGCACTCCACAAGAACCAAAACTTTGAGAGTTTTGGTCAATGGCCCACAAGCTAAAAACCCTAACCCAAGATCCGTAACCAACGAACAACCCTCCAAGTTCAAAACTTGGAGAGAATTCAAGCGCCCGATCGCCTCAAGCGCGCCGTCTCCGACGAGGGAGCACCGCCCCAGGTCTAGGTGTCTCAGGTGGTGGTTCGAAGCGGCGCAGATCGCGGCGACACCAGCATCAGCAACACCGGTTCTCCGACGGAGTGAAACCGCGGACAAGAGGCGGCATCGAGAAGCGAGAGAGGAAATGGCGCGGTGCGAGAAGTGGCGGAAGGTGCGGCGGTGGAGGGAGGAGGGACGAAAGGAGAGGTTGAGAGTTTTGAGGTTGGGGCATGTTTTTGAGATGAAAAGGAGGTTATTGTCGGAGAGAGCGGCGGAGCAGTGGAAGTGGGTGAGGTTGGGGAACCTCGGGAGAAGAGAATGGAGGGAATCTGGTTCGATGAGGCGAATGGAGGTTCGCGTGAGAGCGTGTATTGTGAGGAAGCGCTTGCAGACTTCGGAGAAGGAGGTTCTATCATGGGGGTCTTGGAGATGGCTCAGGATTAAGGTGAGTTCGTCGTCCCCTAGCTTCATCATTCTTTTGATTCCTCTTTCTGTCAAATCGTCTGCAGTTATGCGACTAATCTCATTCCAATGTTTTGATTAATGGCTGCAAGCATCCTGTGGTTCGGTGCTTGGTTATTTTCTTATGTTCCTAGTGGTTAGAGTAATAAGATTGCTACATATCTCAAATATTACTTTAATCTAAGTTTAAGTAAGTAGATTCAATACTAATGAAAATTATTCTTACTAAAAGATGGTAATTATAAGTGTACATGTCATTCTTTTAACTAAGTCATTTATATTAAAGTTTTATGTTATTGTTATTATCGCCTTTTTCTTTGCGTTTTTTTTTTCTTTTCCTCCTCATTCTTCTTTTTTTTTCTTTTATTGTTGTTATTGTTATTCTATTTTTTTTCTCCTCCTCTCCTTAATGATTTTGTAGTATTATATATTTTTTTTTGTTTGTTTTTCTTCTCTTTTTCTTACTTTTATTCCTCCCAAAAAAATAAAATAAGAAGAATTATGATAAAATGAAATAAAAAGATGAAGAAAAAAATGAAAAAAAAGAAGGAGTAATAAAAGATGAGAAGGAAGAATTTTGAATTTGTAGAATAATGAGATTAAATACACCTTAATTCACTCATAAATAAACCAAAATTAAATTGAGAAATGAACCAAAATTTTTTAAGGAACAAAAAATTTGGTCAATATTTACCAGCAGCATCAAGTGAATCTCAATTAATTAACAAATGAATCGAAATTAGTTCAGATTTGAACAAAACAAACTAAACAATCACACATGAACAAGTTCAGCAAATTCAAGTGAAATGAAACAAATTAAACCTAAATTAAACTGAAAAATGAACCGCAATTTCTTAAGAAATAAAAAATTTGGTCAATACTTAACAGCAGCATTAAGTGAACCTCAATTAATTAACAAATGAACCGAAATTAGTTCAGATTTGAACAAAAACTAAGTAAACAACCACACATGAATAAGTTCAACAAATTCAAGTAAAATAAAACCAAATGAACCTAAATTAAACTAAGAAATGAACTGAAATTTCTTAAGAAATAAAACATTTGCTCAATACTTAACAGTGGCATTAAGTGAACATCAGTCAATTCACAAATGAATCGAAATTAGTTCAAATTTAAACAAAAACTAACTAAAAAACCATACATGAACAAGTTCAGTAAATTCAAGTGAACCAGAATTAAATGAACCTAAATTAAAGTAAGAAATGAACCAGAATTTCTTAAGGAATAAAAAATTTGGTCAATACTTAACAACACCATCAAGTGAACCTTAGTTAATTCACAAATGAATCGAAATTAATACAGATTTGAACAAAAACTAACTAAACAACCACATGTGAACAAGTTCAGCAAATTCAAGTAAAATGAACCTAAATTAAACTAAAAAATGAACCGAAATTTCTTAAGAAATAAAACATTTTGTCAATACTTAACAGCAGCATTAAGTGAACCTCAGTTAATTCACAAATGAATCAAAATTAGTTTAGATTTGAACAAAAACTAACTAAACAACCACACATAAACAAGTTCAGCAAATTCAAGCGAAACGAAACCAAATGAACCTAAATTAGACTAAGAAATGAACTAAAATTTCTTAAGAAATAAAAAATTTGGTCAATACTTAACAGCAGCATCAAGTGAACCTCAGTTAATTTACAAATGAATCAAAAATTAAATTCCGAATGAATCGAAATTATTTAATGATGACGATACACAAACAAACTCATTTCAAAACAAGCACAGACTAAGTCAATTTTGAATCAGACAATGTCATAAATATGGCAAAAATTCGATGATAACGATAACAATAACGACAATAACGATAATGACAATACGTATTAGAAGAAGACAATGATAATAACGATGATGATGATGATGACGACGATGATGATGATGATGATGATGATGATGGAGGAGCAGAAGGATGAAAAGGAAAGAGGATCAGAAATTTCAATAAGAAAAGGAGGAGGAGGAGGTATTGTTGGTGACGATGGTAACGAAATTGAAATATAATGAAAACGAGGAGTAGAAGAAGAAAACGTAGCATTAGAAATAAAGAAGAATGTGCGTGTGTGAATTTGAAGAATTTGAAAGAAGAAGAAGAAGAAGGCATGAAAAAGAAGCACGTGAATCTAAGAGACTTGGTTGGACTTAATTGGTTAAATTATTTATATATGTGGAGCTTTATTGTAGAGTAAATTACCAAAATAGATTAGAAAAATTTTTAAGTGTACTGGTACATTGTTGTTTTAGAGATTTTTAACCATTGTTCTTAATTATAAAAAATATATAATATACATAATTAAGATCAATGATTAAAATTTATGAAAATACCAATGTATCGGTATACTTAAATACTTTCCAATAGATTAATATGTCAACAGGTACTCCAATTAGTGAGCTCCACGTCAAAGAAGTTAGGTTGCGTTTGTTTTTTAAAATTGAGACTAAAAGACTGAGATTGAGTATTGTGTTTAATAATTACAGAAAGAGTTTATCTATCATATGCTCTAATGGCACATGTTAAAATTACAAAACAAAAAATATTTTATTGAAAATATAAAAAATTTAAGTTTTCAATACATTTGTTTTGTATTCATTAAATAAAAATATTTAAAATTTTTCACTACTAGTAAACTTATCACGTGTCTTTAGGACACGTATTAGCTAAACCCTTATAAAATATTCAGTTTTAGGACACAAAATTTCATTTTATCCATTCCACCATTTTTACTTCTCCAACCTCACCTTTCACAATCGTCACATCTCTAACTTCACGTCCATATACCTCACTTTACCATCGTAACACCACCCTTAATTGAAACAACACATAAAAAATTTCTACACATCAATACAATACAATACATAAAAGAAAAAAATACTACATGATCTATCTCCATAAATCTTCCTTGAAGAAGAAAATTAAGATGATAATCCACCACCTACATGCTCAGATCCTGAAAGCAGATCCAAAAAAAAAAAAACAGCAACAATCATAAAGATAGAGGCAACAAAAGATGGAGTGATGGCAGCAACAATAGAGGTAGGGCTCGAAGTCGGCGAATCAGCACATGAACAGCGCAGACGATGGCGATAAGTTTGCTATTGTGGCCATGATTGCGAGTTTACTAGAAGCCATTGATAATGCTTTCTTTCTTAGGGTTTAAATTTAGACCACTGATTCTGAGAAGAGATTTAGAGATACTATTGCAAAGAAGTTAAGTTTGATGGGAAAGAACTGTGTTTAGTGCTTAACACTATACTGACCTTGTTTGTGATTTTGTGGGAGAAGGTGAAGTTGATTCTGATGATGATGAAGAAGCGAGACTAAGGTTTATTTTGTTGACCTTGGGACATCGCCTATGTATCTGAAGACCCTGAATTAGTCTGTTTTGTTCTGTCTTGTGTAGCAAGAAGGAGAGACCTTCTGCACAGAAAAAAAAAGATAGGGAGATAGAGGATCTCCTTATCGAATACCTCTATTTGGTTTGAAGAAACCATAAGGTTGTCCTTCCATAATAACAGAATAAGAAACAGTTGTCACTAATTCTCGAATCCACATGATCCACCGGGAGTCAAAACCAAACTTCTCCAATATAAACTAAAGAAAGTGCCATTCCACCCTATCAGATGCCTTACTCATGTCTAATTTTAGCGCCATTTTATTTTCGAGTCCCCTTTTTTTGTTTTTCAAGTAATGCATACACTTGTAAGCAATTAGGATATTATCAGAGATTAATCTGCCTTTAATAGAAGCACTCTGCGTAGGGCTAATTAGTCTATTAATCATACCCTGAAGTCTATGTACAAATACTTTGGAGATAATCTTGTAAAAGACTGAAGACAAGCTTATTGGTCTTACTTGAGTCATATCTTTAGGATCAGTGGTGGACGAAATTATGATAAAAGAGTTCCAGGCACTGTTAGAGAAGCTCACAACTCCGTTTAACTTAACCAGCAAGTGTACTGGGTCATCCAAGTAATACCTTACGTGAGTAAGGGTCGATCCCACAGAGATTGTTGGTATGAAGCAAGCTAGTTAGTTGCCACTTCACCATCACTGCCAGTTAGTTGCCAAATTCTATTCTTTCGGGTTTGATTTCTAAATTTCTGATGGAAGAAAGTTGTATTCTGATCTCCGGATTTGAGCCATTTGACTCTAGACTTATCTTTCCAATAAGATTCCTCATTTTGCAATGCTTTTTCAAGTTTGTCCTCTATTTCTGAAATGATGTCACCTCCATGAATTCCTGCTAAACGGAGTTCCTCTAATTCAGACTGTAGTAAATCAATCTCCAACTTCGAATTAGATTTGTGTTCTTGCTGCCATCTGACAATCTTATGCCGACAACGCTTTATTTTTTGAGCTAGGATATACATGACTGAACCATCAATCTATTCGTGCCAAACCTCTCTAACAATCTGCCTTATTTTATCATCGGAACACCATTTTTCTTGGGATTTTGAATTGGCGTTTAGATCTCTCAATTCTTGGATTAGAGTTTAAGAGAATAGGGGAGCGATCCAAACCTGATTCTGATAGTCTAAGAACCGTTGCATTGGGATAGAGTTGTTGCCAATCAACTCCTACCAGAAATCGGTCCAGTCTTTCTTGTATCAACTCATTACCCCTCCGTCTATTCGACCAACTGAATGGTCTTCCGACCATACTAATATCAATCAGGAAATTATCTTCAATAAAACTGTTAAAGGTTTCAATAGAAGAAGGATATTTAGCACCCCCACCTGCTTTCTCTAATTGATTAGAAATGGCATTAAAATCACCCATTAACACAACCTTACCATCAAACTGTTGGGTGACTGAAGTTAATTCAGCAAACTGGACCATTCTATGTTGATCATTTGAACTGAAATAAACACCTAGGACACCATAGGAATCATTAGAACCAACTGTCATAACTGATGCCGCAATGAAGAATCTACTATGTTGTAAAATCTGAACAGTGCAACCATCCCTCCATGGCATTGCCAAACCCCCTGATAATCCATCCGGATCCACAATAAATCATTCCTTGAAACCACAAGATCTTAGTTTTTCTTCAACTTGTCGAGATTGATTTTTGTTTTCACAGATAAAACCAACCTCGGGGGAGTAGGATTTGCAAATCCCTTTAAGATTGTGGATTGTCAGGGGTCTCCCCAAACTCCGACAATTCCACGAGAGCAGTTTCATATTTCTTTGGGTGCCACTTGAAGGCTGGCACCCTCCACCGTCATAGCATCAGAGACAATATCATTGAGACAAATTTTCTTTGAAATATCTTCAGTACCATTACCTCCTCTCCTCCGTTTGAAACCTATCACAGATTTTCTGGCAAGTTGTTTTAGGTTTGGGTTTTTGTTCTCCTTTTTAAGCTTGGATATGACGTTGTTATTGTGTTGGATTAGAGTTAATGGGATAGGATATCTCCAATAAAGCATTAGAAGAGGAATTAGTATCAGTAGCCGTACTTGTATTTTCTGATTCACCCTCATTTTCTGCCCTAGAACCCGAATTGGCAGCAATTTTTTCATTATTCTATTTTTTCTGATCATCTTGCACACTCATTTTTGAGAAACTATCGAAAAGTCGAGCAGGTGGAGATTTTTTCTTCGGTTGAGCTGGAATAGAACCATCCCGAGGTGGTTAGGATTGAAGGAAGCTCTCTTTTCAGTTAAACGCCTACCGACTTGATCTGCCTTAAGCCATTCACCAACTCTATCTTTCTTGATATTGTTTTGGGTAGAATCATCAATAAAAAATTGGCAGTTCTTAGATTCATGCCCCAATTTTATACAATAAGTACAGAACACATCTATACGTTCATAGCGTACTCCAATTTCCAACATTTGCTGATTAGGATCAAGCAATTTCAATGTATCCCTCACTCTTTTATCACCGTTTAGTTTCACTTTAGCCTTCACTATGCGTGTATCTTTGCCTCTAACTTCAAATAGAGCAATATCTTCAATTTGACCAAGTCTCCCACCCAATTTTCGGCCAACCTCAACGTTTTGTATTGTTTGGACAATCCCCAAAATTATGCCCATACAGAAAAAGAAGAGATGTGATTATCCTCCATGTTTATTGGCTGCTTCCATCTGCGAACATGAACAACAAAACTCTTGAATAACCAAGGCGAACCCCTCTCAATTTGAGTCACATCAGAGTCATTCTCAAAGAAAAATTGAAACTGGTTCCTGGATTTTTCGACTACTCTGAATCCTTCTGGTTTATTCCATATTGCATAGAGAGCTCCTTCCATGGTACCTATGAAAAAGAGAAAATTCTTTTGGATAGGCTCCGTGTACAAGCTTGAATCCCTTCAGAAATATCTTTATAAGCTAAAATGATCAAATCATCCTCCTGATCACTATCAATTATATGAGGGTTCTAAGTCTCTGATTTGTTGCTCGTGGTGTAGAAAAAATCAGAATTGGTATTTAATGATACCAGAGAGAAATAAGATATATGAAATGAGTGAATTAGAAAACAGAATGAATTAAAAGAGGAATCAATTGAAAGAGGAATGAATTGGGAGAGAAAACAAAAATTAGGGAACTAAGTGGAAAAGAAATTAAGAGAAAAAAGTAGAAGAAGATGGAAAAGATTTTGACGAAAAAAAGACAAAAAAGGGTGTAACCATAGAGACGGCGCAGTGAAACCCTATCAGAGCGTGAACGAATTCATGGGGCGCTAGATAAGAAATACGTACTCCCGCTAATTGAATAATGTGATTTAAAAATTCTAAAAAAAAGTTTATTATCCTAAAAAAATATGAACTTACATTCTTTTATTACAAGTTATTCACACACTTAACCAATTAATTCTATATATATTTTCGCATCAATATACTACTAAGAATTTATTTGGATAAAGTTTTAAGAAGATATTATTTTTGAGTATTTGAAAAAAATTTAACAATAAAAATAATTTAATACTTAAATATCTCATATAAAAAATATTTTTACTTATTAATTATATTTAAATTTAATAATATAAAAATATTTTTATTTATTTATTATATTAAAACATCTTTTTTTAAGTAAATTTTTTTACGAGATATAAGTTGTAGCTTTGAAAAAATGATATTTTTTATTTTTTTAATACTTTTATTTATATTATTAAAAATTTGTTAAATATATCAAAAAGTAAAAAAAGATATTTTTTTATCAATTTAATGACACTCAAACAAATTCTAAGTCACTACAAGAAAAATGTTGAGTATCGGAAGATTTTTTATCAGAACGAATCCGACAGTATAACTCTCGCCGGTAATTAATTATCGTCGAATTTTGGCACTCTACTAGTTTCATTTTTGCCAGTAATTCTGGCCCTCCGCTATTTGTTTTTCCGCCTAATGATCGTCGAAATTGTCCGATGATAAATCTGATAGAAAATTCAATTTTTAAAAGAAAAATTAAACACAATTAATGGTCAATTTTTTTATTTTTATTTAAATTTATTTTTTGTATAATTAGTAGTCAAATTCTAAATAATAAAAACCAAATATGGTAAATTAAATATCAAGTGTACAAATAAAATAAAAAATTAAATAAATAAAATACAATGAAAGAATCTAGAACAAAACTCTAATCAGTAAAGATCCTGATAGTCGTTGTCGTCATCTCCCAGTTGGTCTTGCTAAGGCAGTGATGTTGGTGTCCCTCCAGCATTGCCGCTGCCACCAGCCACCGGTGCGCATATGATCTTGGTACACCGCCATCTGTTGTTCCATCCGCTGAAGCCGCTCCAACTCTCGCCTCTACTCCAGCTTGAGAGAATTTGTGTCTGACATACGTGTGAGGATCTCCTGATACCTTTTCTCAAACTGCTGCAGCTGTTGACCTTATTGGTAAAGGCTTCAGGTGAGCTCCAACACCTACTCCCTAAATCAACATCGTGCTCGGAATTGACATGCCAGCTGGTGGCAGAGGCAGTTGATCATCTCAATGTGAAAGTACAAAGGTTTTTGGCAAAGAACGATCCCAACACTTAAACACGATTCTTGTATAGCTCATATGCGGTCTCGTGCCAAACCGTGTCAGGATTGACTTCTAATGCAGTAGTCAGTAGAGTTGTTATCATCGTCTCCAATATGCTGAGATTGCTGGGTTGCGATTTCCAATCTCTGTGTATAGGACTCTTGTGTAATATATGTTATGATTAAGACTGCAGTTAATTGAAAACTTTATATCACATGATGTTTACTCACATAATAATCTGCAGACTGCTGATCAACAAATCTCTCATTGTTCTCCTTCAAGGTGCGAGTATACTTGAAGGCCACCGCCATCGTCACATCACGATCCAACGACTTAGACTATACATGTTGAAACAATATGAAAAATCAAATAATAATGACATTATATTTCAAAGACAAAACAAACTTAATAACAAAATAAAACAAGTTACATACCAGCCCGACCTTTGTCTTCATAAAAGTCATTGACCCACTAGTATACTTCAATGACCTGGCTGATGCTCTGTTGGCTCTATTCGTAAGACGGCGATGCCTGAACTCTCATCAGTCTCCCAATGGACGTACAATGCCTTCTCGATGTCCAGGTGGAGCCAAACAGTGACGTGGTTGCACCTCTCACGTACGTTCTCCATCATCTGCTGAAGTCGTATAGTCATCCGATGGTCGAAGATCTTCCTGATCATGGCATCGTGAGTCTTGTCCTATATAAATTGTTCTTACAAAAAGAACATTTAGCATTAATTAATCAAAATTAAATACATAATTAAACAAAATAGAAGACATAAACTAAAATTTGAATATGTTGAGTTTTTACCGCCCAAGGCATTTTTGAAACCATCGCTCTCTAGTCTTAGTAGGGATCTTCTTGTAGTTCGACCATAGGTGGTCATCCATCATCTTGATGACATTAGTACACTCCTGTGTACATGCATTGTTATTTGGCACAAATCTATCAATGAAAAACTTAATATTAGTAGTTTACTAAAAAAATTATTTAAAGTAACCTATAAACTTCAATTATACTTAGATTTTTTAGAAATTTTGACAAAATTTCATCTATAACTAGAAGGCGCTAAAAACTCTATCCATCAACAATTTACTTAAACAATTCACAAACAAACCAATATGAAATTATATGACTTAAGCAGCAACATCCATCAACAATCAAGAATTCTCAAACACTTTCAACAATTCAAACTTACTAACCTAAATCGAACCTATCTTAACAACCTAAATCCACTAAAATTAGAAAATTACTAACTAAAATTAAACCAACATGGAATTATATGACTTAAGTAGCAATATCCATCAACAATCAGGAATTCGTAAACCCTTTTAGTAGTCGAACCTATCTTAACAACCTAAATCCATTAAAATAAAAAAATTGAATCTAACTAAAGTAAAATAACTATATTTCATTGAAAAAAAATTAAAATATTACTCAAGCCGTCAAACTATCAGGCCAAATCATCATCCATACGACGGGTGGTGATAGAGGGGCATTGGGCTGGGATCCATGAGATGAATCCGGCACCACAGGATCTGTCGCTGGAGGTGTCACCGTCATCGAAGTCGGCGGCTGCTGAGCGGATGGAGGTGGTAGAGGAGTCCACTCTGGTGAAGCATTCGAACAACTTCCTGGTGGCGGGGATGGCACGACAGAAGGAGGCACGTAATTAGGGTTAGGGACCATGATGAACGGCTAATCCTATGCCCCAATTGCCTGTGACATTCCAGGAGTAATCGGAGTAGAAGACGACGACCGAGAAGTATCAGGGGTACCAATAGATACCCTCCCTCTACCCTGACCACGAAGTCGATTCGTGAGACCTCTGCTTGTAGTCATATTTGCAAAGAACATACCAGCAAACACATAGGTCACAAAATAATTATTACAAAAATAATTATCAAAACTTAAACCAATATGGTATTATATCACAACATACACACCAAAAACTCAATTATTGTAAATAGTAACATCTCAAGCAATCCACTATCAATATTATTCAATATGCCTAACATAATCAACTGATGTAAATCAGATGGTAGATACGGACAATTAAACATACAAAATTGACATAACTGAGTTACATAAGGTCAATTTTATTAATCTTGTATTATTGGACAAAGCCTCAATCATTCAAAAAATTAAAAATACATCACATTCAATCATCAATGCATAATAACAAAATTTTATTAAGAGCTCTTTGAGCCATTTTTACAAATACTTGGCATGCAAAATCATGAAACACATCAAGTAGCACAACCTAGCACTTTCTCAACATCAATTAACAAGTACAATACCCTAGCAGCAACAATTCACAACATTTCTAGGAAAATATCCAAACAACTTAAAACTTAATACCTTAAATCAAAACTATCTTAACAACCTAAATCACAAAAATAAAAAAACTAAATTGAACCAACCATAAAACTTATTCAAAATTTAAAACGGAAATTCTAATCAAACAAAAACTAAATTAAACTAAAATTAATAGAATTAAAAGAAAAATTAGTTCAAAAACCTGCAGGGAAAAGACTTAGTAGTACTTAGAACGAGGACTAGTAGGAGATAGCAGCGACGGCGACCAACACGAGGCAGTAGCGACGATGACCCATAAGGTAGTAGCGACGACGATGGAACCCCTGGCAGCGATGACGACGTTACAAGGGAGAGAAGAGGAAAAACCAAGGTGAGAGAGAAGGAGAGAAAAGAGGGTGAAGTTGCAGAAGGGTTTTTTAATTCAAATTTTATTCAATTTTTACTGTCGAATTTACCAGCGGATATATTCGACGGTAAGGCGTCATTTGCTTTCCAAAACGATGCGTTTCACTAACTCATATTTCCGTAAAAATTTTACAATGGTAACATTGGCACTTATAAAGTAAATTCTCGCACCTCTTATTACCGTCAGAATTAAGGATGAATTATTGATTCTTATGGTAAGTTTTTTTGGGAACGAATTTTCGCTCGTGATTGTCAAAAAATCGCCATTAAATCTGCCAATAAATCTACCAATAAGTCCGACGGTATTCAATGTTTTTCTTGTAGTGAATCATCATATTAAATTAAGATAATATTAACATTGCTATATAAGCATTCTTATATATAGAGGCTGTTAATTTATTGTTAGAATAATATTAACATTGCTATATAAGTATTCCTATAGATAGAAACTATTAATTTACTGTCAATAAAAATAATATCAATATGCTACACATATTATGCAATGACTTCAAATCATTTACAACATTAAGTTGAAATAGAAAATTATAAAGTTACAATATATTTATTATCTGTTTAGTTTACTTTAAATAATTTTTTTATTAAAGTGGGGGATCAAAGACCATAAAAAAAAAAATCATGCAAAAACAAAACTAACTTCATCCTCTTAATCTAAGAGACCCTAAACCATCAAAGTATAGGGCCTATATAATAGAAGCAAGAGGATATTCGAAGATATGGAAGCCATAAAGAAGGTTTTGTCCAGATTTAGTGAGCTTGTTTGCCATGGAATTGGCTTCACAAAGGGTATGGCTTCATTGAACTTGTTAAATATGGTTAATCAAAATTTTGATGTTCTAAAGAAGAGTAGCATAGGAATAATTAGCAGGGCAACTATCTCTAATGAAGTTTATGACTATCTTAGAATCTGATTCAACAATAATATAATTGTAGCCATTTGCTAGTGCGAGTTGAACACCTTTAATGATGCCCCACAATTCGGCATGTATTATCGAACAACACCTTAAATTTTCAAGAGAAGCCTTTAACAAACCTCCCCAAGTGATCACGAATGACACCGCCAAAGACTGTATTATTTGAGTGAGTAAAAAAAGAGCCATCCATGTTAATTCTTAGAAACTTTTTACTCAGTGGTTACCAACGAATTAGATGATTATAAGCAATGTTATGACTTTTAAGAATGATATAACACATCATGACTTTGATAATTTCCAAACCCCAGCGTTAATTGACTCGGCCACATCTTTAGGGTTAGAGATTTTTTTAAAGACAAACTTATTTTGGAAGAACCACAATGAGAATACTATCATACCAAAGAAAACAGATCAGTCATTTGAATGATACAAATTACTAATGAGGTTGTTTATTCTATTGTGTATAAATCTCTATTAGGGGTCCAAGTGTGCAAGAGACACCAAACTGTTTTAGCAAAGTGGCAATCTCAAAGGACATGGAGAGAATTCTCTATATTGTTATTACAATGAGGACAACTTGAATATGTAGTCGTGTGTCTTCTATTTCTTTCGGCACTAGTGAGGGTTGCATCTTGAGCTATTAACCAAAGAAACAAACGAATCCTTTTCAAATCTCTCCATCTCCAAATCAGGTTAAAAATGCAATTGAAGCTCTAGGATTTTCTTTGATAGAGTGGTAGGTAGTTTTCAAAGAAAAAAAACATTCAGAAAGAGCATACAAGCAATGTGATCACTTTCTTTCAATAGAGATGGCAAAGCGAGACTTGCAACCTTTTGAATAATCATGTCAAATAATCAATTCTTAAGTTTGTCAACATTCCAGAGTACCCTGAAATAGTAAGAAAGTTTGTGAGAGAATATCTAGATTCATAAATTAAATTTACCTTGTGTTGATCCAAGCACCTGAGGCTATGTACTTATTTATGCTCCCAGAAGTTAATTCTTGAACCATCTCCCACCAAATAGAATTGGCTTGCACATTTTTCTACGGAGAGCAAATGTCTTTCCAAAAGTTGCTATTGTTGTTTTTTCTATCAATAATAGGAATAATATTATTTTCGCATCTTTATTTGACTCTCAACACTCTAAACCAAAGATAGTCTTTTTTCTCAATCAAATCTTAACCAATTTTTGTTTATATATATATATATATATATATATATATATATATATTTTGAAATAAAAGAAAGGATAACTTTTACCAGAATAATTATGCTATTAAAGAAAAGAGAGTAGAAGGGAGGCTTTCCCAATGTTAAGCCTTTTTATGATTTTCGCTTTAATCTCCTTATATGTTTTCTTGATAACTCTTGAATGAATGATAAGAAAACTTAAATATTTATTGAAGTCTTCAGCTCTAAAGAAATTAAGAAAATTGTTCATCTCACTTCTAGCATTGTGACACATTTTAGAGAAAAAATTTAATTTTTTCAGTTAATTTTTTATTCAAACTAATAGAAAAACTTTAAGAAGTTTCTTGATAATCTTGGCTTGCTCCACGCTTAAATTGATAGGACAGGATCCTCTTTTCTTTTTGTCATACAATTCACACACACTCACACACATTACAACACTACTTAAAGAATTCATCTAGGTTTCGTTTGGTTGATATATAGGATGAGATATAGACACAAATATTAAAGACATAGACATAAAATATTTGTATCTATGTACTGTATTTGGCAAAAATAATGAATAAGACACAAATGTTTGAAAAAGATTGAATTATCCTTCATTAAAAAAAGATTTGGAGAGATAAGAGGACAAATTTTGAAAATTTAAAAATTGAATAAGGATAAAAGAGTAAAAAATTAGTGTCTCACAAGTTGTGTCTCAGTGTCTCACTAAATTGAAGTTACACAAATTTGGTGTCTCCATGTCCATCCGTGTCCTTCAAAAATCTATATCTTACCAAACCAAACAGCAGACGTGTGTCACCGTATCCATGTCTCATTGAGACATGAGACATGGACATAAACCAAACGCTACCCTAGTGTCTCCACTAAGACTCGAATCTGGATGTAATTTTTTTTTTGAAAAAGAAAGTAGCTCAACACAATAAAGTAGAGAGATAAATGAACAATAACAACAAACAAACATAGGAGAAAAATAGAACACTAGTCCCATTATCATCTCCAGCATTGCTATCAACAATGAGAGAGATCTTTCTAAGTCTATTCCTTGTAACTAATTGAAGACTTGTTGATAATCTCCTCCAAGCTGGCTTCCTCCTTTTGGAAGATCCTTCTATTCCTTTCTAAATCCAAACAATAGTAAAGAAGCACATCAACCACTTCTTTGTCTCCTCCTTTCTATATATTGTGACTTCCTATCTAACTTTCAAATATTCCTTCATTGCTCCTGGACTGGACCATAAACTCCTAAAAATAGCTAATCATGCACACCACACCTGTCAAGTAAAATCACAACCAAGAAGTAAGTGAAGAATATATTCAACCTTCTTCTTACACTAGACACATACATTGTCACTGTTTACTATTCCTATTCTACTCAGTCTTTCTTTTGTATTTACTCTACCAATCAACACAAACCAAACAAACAACTCCACTCTTGGTGGAACTAATCATCTCCAAATAGTTATAGTGAAGTTGTAGCTTGTGACTTCCTCAGGAGCTATTTCTGCCTACAAGACCTGCACAAATGAGTTAGTAGTAAAAACTCATTGCCTATCAAATTTTCACACAACTCTATCCTCTCTGTCATATGCTAGTGTATTTGGCCTCAACTTATTATGTAACTAATTCACTAAATCCAAATCCCATTGGAATAACTCTCGCCTCTATTGGAAGTTATAAATCTACTATATCCCATTCCAAAACCCACAATTCCCTATGACGAATCCTCTTTGGTTTGAAAGTGAGAAGAGTCTCGGAAACTGATCTTTCAACGAACCACTTTGTAGCTAGACATCCTCTAAAAAAATGAGTCATTCTACCATCACTTATCTCTATAGTTAGCCCAATAATCATCTTATCTCTCACTTGTTGTGATACATGGGCATCTTTAGTTGTTTTTAGTTATTATTTTTTTGAACAAAGTTAGTGATTTTCTTATTTTTATTAAGATTGTTATGCTTTTAATGAATATTTCTCGAAGTTTCTTTGAGCTTTGATTTATGTAGAAAAGTGTTAAAAATTTAAATAAAAGAACAAGGACGAACCAAGAATTGAAGAGAAGTGCAAAGAGAATTTATGGATGCTGTCAACCCTGACCTCTTCATACTCCAACAAGCATAACTTGAGTTATAGAGGCCCAAATGATACAGTTCAAGTGACATTAGAAAGCTAACTTCCAAAATTTTTCAACGATATATAATAGTTTATGATTACTCTCTGGACTCATAGCGTTCAACGCCGTGACATTGGCATTCAATGTCATTCCACGTCTCAGCATCACTATCTCTCTGGGGCTGTGGGGCTAAATGCCACTCTTCCAATGTTTAGCACCGGACCAGGGATTCCATGCAATTCATCTCAAGACTGGCGGCATTTAGCGCCACCTGTCCTGCGTCCAGTACCAAACATGCAGAAAGGAGTGTTCCAATTGTCTCAAATGTGGCGTTTGGCGCCATCAAACCGGCGTTTAGCACCGCTAATTCGCACACGGCTTAACCCGAAATCAATCATTCTAATTTCATGGGATTAAAGGGATAAAGAAAAGATACGATTAGTTTTTTTAATTATTTAATTTTTGAACAATTAGGATTACTTTAAAAAGGGAGATTGGAAGACCCAATGGTTTTTTCTTCCCTTTGTTCAGTTTGGAGTTTTAGAGAGATTAGGATTTTATTTATCTGCACCATGAGCAACTAAACCTCTATTGTTAAGGTTAGAAACTCTATTTATTTTGATGGATTGATATTACTGTTCTTCTATATTGATTAATACACTGATGTTTTCTTCAAGGATCGAGTTTCGTTCTTCATATTAAGGATTAGAGTGTATTGGAAAATAACTTTAATCTGAATTGAATTCTTCTTAATCTTGAAAAAGTTCATCTTTGGAATTAAGCTAAAAACTCTTTCTTATAATTCTTCAATTGTCTAAAACTAATTTGATAAGTGATATAAAATCAATTAGGATTGGTTCTTGAGAATTATGTGGCCCTTAACTCAGACATTGTATTTAATTTCCTAACATAATTAATTGTTCAAGGAATTGACGGTTGATTAGGTTAGGAGAAATTGAATTGTCAAGAGATAGGGTTCAGTTACTTAGGATTTGCCATGAATTATATCTTTGCATGATCAAAGTAGATAATAATAATTGTTAATCTGAAAATTTAAATAACTTAGATACCTTAACTTTTCTCTCATATTATCTCCTCATACATTTACTGCCTGCTTTATTTAATTCACTGTTTTATGTTATTTGTCATTGAAATTATAAATTTTGATTTTCTAACTAGAATAATCAATTAGCCAGTGCTTGCTTAATTTGTTAATACTCGTGGGAACGATAAGCCATTCACGTGGTATTACTTGGTACGACTTGGCATACTTGCCGATAGTAAGTGTGAAAATTCCCATCATGTTGCTCCTTGATCTGTAGTTGACAGATATCATTCTACGGACCCCTCTTGTAGGTATTGACTGATGGGATAACATCACATTGGGATTCATATTGTTGTAGGAGCAAACTACCTTCTTCCATAACGGACACTCTTCCTTTGAGAAGCGATATCACCACTTAAATAGTAATGTTGTATTATGGATCACCGCATCTCCTACCCCAGACTACCTAACTTTTTTGGAGCCTGCACTACTTCCTATCTCACCATTGCCATGCCATTTCTGCTATCCTCCTTATTCCACATGAACCTCCTCTGCAGTGATATCAACTTATCTACAACCGCCTTTGGCATCTTATACAGACTTAGGTAGTATACTGGCAAGCTATTTAAGATTGATTTGATGAGAACCAACTTGCCAAATCTATTGAGCACTTTGGCTTTCTATAAACTGAGCTTTTCCTCCACTTTCTACAAAGGTAAGAAAACTCTTTACCTTTGTTAATTTGTGAATTTGATAAACTAGAAGTTGATGTATAGCGAGTTATATGATTTTAGCTTGAATGGAGTAATTTTTGGAGTTGTCTTAGCTATTTGGGAGCATTTGGACTTGAATTGGTGGCTTAGTTTTGGTTGAAAGCTTGATTGGAATCAAAACTGGTATTTTGTGCATATTGGGAATCAGTCAAGATATGATTTTGATTTTCTCTATATAATATTTCTGGACACTTAGCCTAGTGAACTTTAGGATAGGATTAAATTAGTTGTTGGTAATTGTTGAATTGATAATGTATGATGGTATTGATGATTGTGATAATTTATGATGTTGATTTTGATGTTGGGGTTGGATTGTGATAAGTATAGGGATTTATGATTATGTATGATTAATGATGCTTATGAATAGTGAGAATGTGCCAAAATTGCTAAGGATGGAATCTTGAGGTAGAAATTGTGAATTTTGTTGAATTATGTTGGAAAATTTGAATGAAATAGGTTTCAAATGATAGAGGAAGTCAATTGGTAAGTGAGGAGACATATGGATGTGAATTGTGGGTATGAATGGTGAGATTTGGTGTGCATTAGAATGTTATGAAATGGTTTTGGTTGTGGAGTTTTAAAATTTAAAGAACCTTACTGAATTTGTAAAACTTGGTTTTTGACAAATTTTGGCAGAGCATAACTTAAGCCTCAAATACTAAAATTGGATGATCTTTCTTTTAAATTAAAGGTTATTTCAAGAGCTTTAAAATAATATAAAGTTTCAGAAAAATGGAGTTTTGTAGAAGAAGTTATGACCGTTTAAAGTTTGGTGTTTTAAAACTGAAATTCTGCAGCTTTAAATTTTTCTAAGTCTGGTACAGCGTGCGTGCGTGACACAGTACATGCGGCGTGAGCATTCTTCATTTCCTGGGCATCTCGCGTACGCGAGCACTTCATGCGTATACGGACATGCAAATTTTTACCTTTGGATACGCAAAAATTTGACACGCGACGCGAGCATTCCATTCGGGCTAGGACACTCACATACGCGAGCAGGGGTCGCATACGCAACCACCCATTTTTAACAGCATGCGTACGTGGGACAGAGGTTTGCGTACGCAAGATCCCTGTTTTGCTGAAAAATTATTTTTCTTCGTTTTTAAAGGTTCTCTAGCTTTCTAATCTTCTTTAAGTACCATTTAAGAATACTATCTACTTAGGTCCTAATATTACTAAAGATGAGTTAGTGACTTAATTTAGTGAATTTTGTATGAATTTAGAAGAGGGAGACTTAGGTTTTTGGGGTACTGAGGATGGATTAATTGAGTGAGATGGCGGAGTACTGTAATGATGATTAATATGATGAGTTGTGGAATTACTCACTGATGATGTTAGGACTCGGGGTTAAATGATGAATTTACTGAGTACTGAAAATGATTTCTAAACACCACTAATATATTGTTTTATACTGGTATTGTTGAGATGCTATGCGCCTGGCAAGGACGGTGGTTAATCTCGCTTGTCAATATCACGGGGGCGGTGTAAGGACGGTAGTTAATCCTGCTTACGTTGAGATGTGAGGTCTGTGGCAGAGTATCCCGCTCGCATCCTTTCTGATCACAAGAGTGTGTCCGGCACTATATCCGTGGGTAGTGTACCCAGCACTATATCCGTGGGGGATCCCACTTATATTCGTGATCGAAAGGCGACATTCCCATACGAATGTGTCAGGTTGGCAGTTAAATCGACAATGTAATATCACAGCCAAATAGGACAAGCATTTATCATGTGCATATTCTATATGTTTGCTTGCTTTGCCGACTTGCATTATTTTGCTTAATTGTATAACATGCTTAAATGCTTCTTGAATTACTTGATATACATGATTATACTTGTGTTTTACTTCTATGCCATTACTTGTGTTTTCTACTTGGATTGAGGAGGTTTGGTAGGCAGTGGCGATAGGATCGTATGAAGGTTAGGCTGGTGAAGACTTTGGGACAGTGGTGAAATGATAGTTTAAAAATTTCCGAAGTTAGATAACCTGATTAAGGATTTTTTTTTAGTAAAGTATCGTTTTTGTCTCCAATATTTGGGGTAAATCTTATTTGTGTCCCTAACGTTTAAATCGTCCTATTTGTGTCCCTAACGTTTGTAAAAGTGATTCAATATTATCCTGCCGTCAATTACACACCATGAACGCTTTAGTTTGAGTTTTAAAAATCTCTTCTTGAAGTTAGAATACAAATGTATGGGATAGAATTGATGATCCACTCCAAAAAATGGCTCATCAAAAGTTGAAACTAATTCTTACAACATTTACATAATTCACTTTTCTCGGGACATAATTGAATCTAAACACAAATAGTGGGTATAATATTAAAATCAAACACATCCAAGTGAGACCTAATTGAAAATGAATACATCCAAGTGAGAATAATTGAAAAATATAATCTGATTTGTTAGTATAATTGATAGTAGGATAACATTGAATCACTTTTATAAAAGTTAGGGATACAAATAGGGTGATTTAAACGTTAGGGAGACAAATAGGACTTACCCCAAACGTTGGGGACAAAAATGATACTTTACTGTTTTGTAAGTTGAATCTTATGCTTGGTGTGAAGTTCTAGGATTGCTTTTGGCATCTCAAAATCTTATATCTTATATTACTGGAAACTGTTACTAGACTGAGAACATTCGATTCTCATACCATATTCTTTTGTTGTTTTTCAGATGTAGGTCGTAACCCACCTCGGTGAGTTGTGAGATGGTGACAGAGCGAAGGATCCTTATCATCTTTTGTACTTTTTGGGATATCTTGTTATAGTTCTCTCTCTTTTGTATTTTAGACTTGTTGCCTTAGAGGCTTGATTTGAGAGATAGATATATATTTTGTTTTAACTTACCAAACTCTGTTATGTCTGTACATAACTAGTGGGCCTAAACTCTGCGAGCTGTGGCTAGTGTTCTATGACTATTATGCTTATATATCTACATATACCTTTGTTATCTTGTACATGTATCTTATCCTTTACGCTTTTAGTTATCGTGTGAATGCTTCGCGCTTTTGTATCTCTGTTTTGATCTTTATTTCTTCATCGGGCTTCTAGTATTATTATTATTTCTTTATATTTTATCGTACAAGATTTAGAATTGTCGTGGCGCTTTAATATCTTTTAGTTTACGGCATGAGGTAAGACTTATGGTATTAGGGTGTTACATCCACAAAGCTCTACTTGACCCTATTATATGCCTTTTGAAAATCTAACTTGATAATTGCTACTTTCTTTTTTCTCAGTTTGAGCCAGTGCAACATTTCATAAGCAATAAGTGCTCAATCATGAATTTTTTGATCTTTAACAAATGCACTTTGAGTCTCCCCTACTAGTCTTGGCTAGGGGTGACAAATAGGCTTAAATCCACTGGGTCGGCCCACGTAACCCGTCAAAAAATGCGGGTCGGGTTGGAAAATTGAGACCGTCACACATTAAAAGTCCACCTAACCCGCACCGCTTAAATTGTGGACCTTGGCGGGGCGGGGTGGCCTTCTCTGCTGGGCTTAGGATTTTTTTGAATATGTTCTAATTTAGTGTTTTGGATTATGTTTTATGTTTGATTGATTATGTTCTAAACTTATAGATTTTTAATTATATATTTTGGAAAATATTTATTTTATTTTGGACAATGTTAGTTTTATTATTTTGTTTCAAAAAACTTGATTTATGATTATGTTTATTACATATTCATAATTATAAAGACTTTAATGTTTGTTAATTTAGAAATTATAAATTTATTAAAATGGTTGTGAAATTATATATATTATTTAATATTTTTTTGTAAGTTATATTATTTTATACTTAATAGTAAAAAAAAAAATAAAAAGGAGATTTGGCAGGCCAAGCCCGCTAATCCGCTGTTAGGTGGGGCAGGGTGAGATTTTAAGACTGCATCATTAGGCGAGGCGAGCGGGCCAGCCTGCCAAAGGGCAGGCTTTTGGTGGGGCAGGGTAGGCTTCCCCGCTTGCCACCCCTAATCCTGGCATAACTGTCCTCATCTCCTAACCAATACCTTCAAAATTACCTTGTACACACAACAAACCATACTAATCGGTCGAAAGTCCATTAGCTCCAACAAACTTCAGTGCTAGCGTCACCCATGTAATATTTGCATCAGAAGGTAACCTGGTTGTCTAAAAAAAAGTCTTCACGGCTGCCGTGAATTTCGAACCAATCTCATCCCAGCTTTTTTTAATGAAGTTCATGTTATATCCATCGCTTCCTGGCGCCTTAGACAATTCACATTCTCATACTACCTCTCTGATCTCCTCAACTGATGGCAATACCTCCAAAGCTTTTGATTCATCATTATCTATGCGTCTAACCAACCCATCTCTGAACCCTACCATGGTAGATATCTCCTAATCATACAAGTTCTTATAGAACTCTCGAATAGCAATCTTGATTTTGGCTTGATTCGTTACCAACGTACCATTAATCACCAAAGCATCAATTTTATTGTTTCTCCTTCTCGCTGAAGCTATGTTATAAAAGTACCTAGTATTTTTGTCCATTTTGTTCGCATGTCGAGACTGTGACATTTGTTTCTAATGAATTTCTTTCCTCTCATACCATTTCTCACAACATCTCATTAACGCCTTTCTCCTCGCATCCACCATACCAGCATGCACCCTACTACTTACCACATCATCTATCTTCTTTATCTCTTCCTCAAACATATTGATTTTCTTATCCATGTCACTAAATTTGTCCTTATGCCCATCTTTTCAATGAGATTGTCATAGCCTTCTGTTTATCAGTGAAATTGTACATTCCCCAAACCTCTCCATTCCCTCTTCATCATTCTTAGGAAGCCCTCATGTCTAAACCAAGAATCTAAGCTCCGGAAGGGTCTTGGTTCACTTTTCCACTCCGTATCCTCTACAATCATTGGACAATGATCTGATAACCCCCTTGGTCTACCTTTTAATCGAATCTCCAGATACTCCTCAACCCATTCTAAACTGACCATAACTCTATTGAAGCGGTTACATAATCGACCCCTGAACCATGTAAATTTACGATCATATATCGGTAAGTCCATCTGTTGCATATCCTGTATCCAATTCCCAAAGTTTCTAGCAGATGTTGTTAAGCTATCAACTCCTTTTCTCTCCTCCACATGTACAATCTCATTAAAATCACCCATAAAATAGAATGAAATCTGGCATAATCCTGCTATATAGCTTAGTTCTTCCCACATAATAAGTTTCTCGCCTCTTGTATGTGCGCCATACACCAAACAAAATACATAATTGAAATTATTTTTTAACAAGATCCCTTCAACACACAATTATTTCTCCCCTTTGTAGCAATTTCTCATTTTGAACATTATTTCATCCCAGATCAACAACAAATCACTTGATGCACCTTCAGACCCTACATACTCCCATCCTGCAATATGACTTCACCAAATTCGAGCTATGTCAATTTTGGTCACTACTTGTCTCTTACTCTCTATTAAACCTAGCATATTTAACTTATGTTTTTTTCTTAAGATCTTTTATCATGCTCAATTTTCTATCACCCCTCAATCTCCTAACATTCCAAAAGCTAAATATCATAACAAAAAAATTTTACACAGCTTTTTTAAATTTTTGGATCTGTAGCGTCTTGCTTTTTATTTTTGTTTAGCCAATCTCCCCTTTTGTGCAATCTCTTTGTATTTGGAAAATAGCCATTATATCATCCTCTTCACTGTAAAGTATTTCTCTAAATTCCACTGCCAACTCCCATGTTTTCTTTTTTGAAATCATTTGTACTTCTAACTCCAAATTTTGTCTATCTCTGGTCCCTAGACTCCTGGCATTTGTGTCTGATACACCATTACCCACAATACTCTGTTCTCCAATATCTTCATCACGCAAGTATGCTACCCTATCTCCCTTCACCTCGCTCGTTCCTTCACCAATCACCTCCGTTTCACTTTTGATGCGTGAGCATCTTTCTTATCTTTTCCTAGTGAATTTGCATTTAATTTGTTAAGTTTAATCAACAATTAATTGTGTTTTAGCCACTATGATGCTACTTTGAGTCTCGTGCAATTTTTTTTATTTTAGATAGCATTCAACTGGATTTGATGGAGTTTCTGCAGTATAAGAATTAAAGGAGAGGACATCGAAGAGAGACGCACGCGCGTACCCGACGCGTGCACGTGATTTGGAGCTTTCCATGGCGACGTGTGTGCGTGCCTGACGCGTACACGTGAAAAGCGAAGATTGCACAGTGACGCGTGTGCGTACTTGACGTGTACGCGTGACATGCGCCACGTGCAGAAAACACTGGGGGCGATTTTTGGGCTGTTTTTGACCTAGTTTTCGGCCCAGAAAGCACATATCAGAGGTTGCAGAATGGAGGAATCAGGGGAACACTTCTCATTACTTCCCAATTTAGGCGTGGGTCCTACAAAGCAAGTGGTCCCCATCCATCACTTGAAGACTTGCTGATTTTCATAATTAATTCTGATTTGAATTTAAATATTATAGAAAAAGATATTATCTTAATTTTAGATATTAGATTTTAAATTAATTAGGATTAGATATAAAAAATATTAGGATTCTATGCCAATTGACATTCGGTATTCTACATTTTACCTGAATCCTTATTTTCTTCTCTGAATCATGAACAACCAAACCTCCACTGTTAAGGTTAGGAGCTCTGTCTATTGTATGGATTGATACTATTATTTTCTATTTTAATTCATGTTTTGATTTATATTTCAAGAATTATTTTTGTTCTTTATCTTATGAATTTGGGTGGAATGGAAGTATGACCCTCTTTTTAATTGAGTACTGGTATAACTTGAAAAAGCTATTTACTTAAACAACAGCTTGAAAACAATTTCTCCTAAATTCTAATTATCTGGATTTAACGGGATACGTGACATATAATCCTCTTATGTTTGGATAATTAGGATTTTTGTGGCATATAAAATGGAATTCGATCATCACCCTCTAATTGGAATTAGTTGACCAAGGAATTGGAAGTTAATGAATTTTAGAGGAGACTAGAAAGGTCTAAGGAATTAGAGTCTAGTCACATATAGTTTGCCATGAATTAAATCTTGCATAATTAAAATAGTCAATAAGAAAAATCAATCAGGAAAATAGATAACTCTGAAGCCTTAACTATTTTCTCCCATATTTTATTCCCAACTTATTCACCTACTGTCTTCAAACTCTGAAATTACTATTTAATGCTCTTTGAACACTCAACACTATTTTTTGTTTGCCTAACTAAGTAGTTTAACCAACCATTGTTGCTTGATCCATCAATTCTCGTGGGATTGACCCTCACTCACTTGAGGTATTACTTGGTACGACCCGGTGCACTTGTCAGTTAGTTTGTGGTTGTAAATTACCACACCAAGTTTTTGGCGCCGTTTCCCGGGGATTGATAGTGATTAACAACTGTTAGTTGTTTGATTGCTTAGATTAGGCATTTTATTTTTATTTTTATTTAAATTTTGCTTAAAATATTTTCGAAAAAAATTTTAATAGCACTAATATTTTTAGTAATTTCTGAAATTAAGTTTCGTGTTTCCTAGTTCAGGTTACTTCACTGGAAATTCTCTACACTCTGACGTAGAGAGTTCCATATTTTCTTGTCTTCTATTTGTTTATGCGCAGGAACAGAGACAAAGAACATCTCTTAGACTTTGATCCTAAACCTGAAAGGACTTTCAGGTGATGTTTACAACAGGCAAGACTTTACAAGGCTGCAGAATCCACTATGGATCCTAATGATGCTGCTAATGCCAATGTAACAAATCCGAATGGGAATGAGCAACAAAGGAGAGTACTTGGCTCTTACTCCGTGCCTACTGCAGATCTTTATGGAAAAAGCATTATGGTGCCTCTTTTAACTGCAAACAACTTTGAGTTGAAGCCACAACTGGTCACCCTGGTGCAACAAAACTACCAGTATCATGGTCTTTTCTACGAAGACCCAAATTAATTTATTTCCAATTTTTTGCAGATTTGTGATACTGTGAAGACAAATGGAGTGAACCCGGAGGTGTACAAACTAATGCTCTTCCCGTTTGCTCTAAGCGATGGAGCAAAGTTATGGCTAGATTTCCAACCCAAGGAGAGTTTGGATACTTGGAACAAGGTTGTTACTGAGTTTCTCACTAAATTTTTCCCACCAAAGAAGCTGACTAAGCTTAGGGTGGAGGTTTAGACCTTCAGGCAGAAGGATGGTGAAACTTTTTATGAAACTTGGGAGAGATACAAGCTACTGACTAGGCAATGTCCTCCGGACATGTTCTCCAAGTAGACCCAACTAGACATCTTTTATGAAGGTTTGGGTGAAATGTCCAAGATGTGCTTAGATAATTCTGCAGGAGGTTCATTGCATAAGAAGAAGACCTCTCAGAAGAGAGGCGTGTTGGAAGTGGAAGCTGTTAATGCTCTTCTTACGCAGAACAAGCTTATGTCTCAGCAAATAAATCTACTTACTCAACAGATGAGTGGCATGCAAGTCTCAGCTATCAACACCCAAAATCCACCTCAAGAGGTCTCTTATGACATGACAGGTAATTTTGTGCCAAATGATAATTATGATTATACTCAATCCTCTTCTGAACAATTACACGTGGAATGGTCCTAGAAATCCCAATAATGACCCATATTCTAAAACATACAATCAAGGATGGAGAAATTACCCAAATTTTGGATAGAGGGACCAACCTCAGAGACCTCAGAATTTCAACAATAATTCTCAGGGCGGCTTCCAACAGAACAATTACAATAACCGCCAATTTCAGTCTCAACAGCAATAATCACCTCAGCAGGCAAACTCTAAATCCCAAGAAGATTCTAATTGGGCAATGATGATGAGTTTTATGCAGGAAACCAAAGCCTCCATTAGAAACTTGAAAGTGCAAATGGGCCAAATGAGCAAGCAATTACCTGAGAGATCTGCAAGTACATTTTCAGGTGATACAGTGGTGAACCCAAGAGAAGACTGCAAGGTTATTCAGTTGAGAAGTGGTAAAGTAGCTGGCTCTGTGACCAAGGCCAATGAAAAATTAGTTGAAAAAGAAGCTCCAGAGGAGAAGAAGGAAGAAGTAGCACACGCCCCTCCTAAGCGTGCAGACAACCCATTCCCTGATTCTCTTGACACTTATCCTACCTTGCCAAAGGCTCTTGAATACAAGCCAAAAATGTCATATCCTCAGAGGCTTCAAAAGGCTTCCAAAGAAAAGCAGTTTTCTAAATTTTTAGATGTCTTCAAGAAGCTGCAGATCAACATTCCTTTTGCAGAGGCTCTTGAGCAAATGCCTCTCTATGCTAAATTTATGAAAGAGTTGTTGACCCACAAGAGGAATTGGAAGGAACAAGAAACAGTGGTGTTAACCAAGGAATGCAGTGCCATTATTCAACACAACTTTTCTGAGAAGATGCCATACCCAGGGAGTTTTGTCATTCCTTGCACCATTGGAGATGGCACCATTCAGAGAGCTTTATGTGATCTTGGAGCTAGCATTAACCTGATGCCACTTTCAGTGATGAAAAAGATTCAAATTGAGGAGGTAAAACCCACTCGTATTTCTCTTCAACTTGCTGATCTTTCTATTAAATTACCTGTGGGTGTTGTTGAGGATTTACTTGTTAAAGTAGGACCATTTATTTTCCCTGTTGATTTTGTTATATTAGACATGGAAGAGGAGCTAAAATCCTCTATTATACTTGGTAGACCCTTTTTAGCTATAGGTAGAGCTCTAATTGATGTGCAAAAGGGTGAATTAACCTTGAGGGACAATGAAGAACAGGTGGTCCTCAATATTTTTTAAGCTCTCAAGCACCCTAATGATTCTGAAGGGTGTATGAAAATAGATGTTATTGAACCCCTTGTTCAAGAGGTATTGGAGACTGAGGTACTTGATGACATCCTGGATCCTGCTTCTAGGTATGAATTAATGGAAGTTGATGATTCACCACCTCAGAAAGTTGTGGTTCACACGCCTAAAGCAGAGGAGGAAGCCCCCAAGTTTGAGCTAAAACCTTTACCTCCTTCTCTGAAATATGTGTTCTTGGGTAAAAATGATTCATATCCGGTGATTATTAGCTCTTCCCTGAAGCCTGAAGAGGAAGAGGCGCTTGTTTCAGTGCTCAAGAGCCATAAAACAGCTCTTGGGTGGACCGTTAGTGACTTGAAGGGGATTAATCCAACCAAGTGTATGCACAAGATCCTTCTTGAAGATGATGCTAAACTAGTTGTGCAACCACAGAGGAGTCTCAATCCAACCATGAAAGAGGTGGTCCAAAAAGAGGTAATAAAATTATGGGAAGCAGGTATTATTTACCCTATTTCTGACAGTCCTTGGGTAAGTCCTGTGCAGGTAGTTCCTAAGAAAGGAGGGATGACAGTGATCAAGAATGAAAAGAATGAGCTTATTCGTACAAGAACAATCACAGGATGGAGAATGTGTATAGACTACAAGAGGCTCAACACTGCTACAAGGAAGGATCATTTTCCCCTGCCTTTCATTGATCAAATGCTTGAGAGATTAGCTAGTCATGCTTTTTATTATTTTCTAGATGTATATTCTGGATATAATCAAATTGTAGTAGACCCTCAAGATCAAGAGAAGACAGCATTCACATGACCCTTTAGAGTATTTGCCTACAGAAGAATGCCATTTGGACTTTGTAATGCTCCAGCAACTTTTCAGAGGTGTATGCTTTCAATTTTTCTGACATGGTTGAAAAGTTCATTGAGGTATTTATGGATGACTTTTCTGTTTTTGGTAATTCTTTTGAATCCTGCCTTAAGCATTTATCTCTTGTCTTGAAACGGTGTCAAGAATTAAACCTTGTTTTGAATTGGGAAAAATGCCATTTTATGGTCACAGAAGGTATTGTTCTTGGACACCGAATTTTAAGTAAGGGGATTGAGGTTGATAGAGCAAAGGTAGAGGCAATTGAAAAATTACCACCACCAGCTAATGTTAAGGCAGTCAGGAGTTTCTTGGGCCATACAGGCTTTTATAGGAAATTTATAAAGGACTTTTCTAAAATTACTAAACCATTGAGCAACATGTTGGTTATTGATCCTTTTATGTTTGATGTTGAATGTCTACATGCTTTTGAAACTCTGAAAGCAAACCTTACCTCTGCTCCTATTATAGCTCCCCCTGACTGGGATTTACCATTTGAATTGATGTGTGATGCTAGTGACTTTGCTATAGAAGTTGTCTTAGAACAGAGGCATGGCAAGCTTGTACATGTCATTTATTATGCTAGTCGTGTGTTAAATGATGCTCAAAAGAACTACACAACTACAGAAAAAAATTATTAGCTATTGTGTATGATGTTGATAAGTTTAGGTCCTATTTAATTGGTTCTAAGGTTATTGTTTATACTGATCATGTTACTTTGAAGCACCTTCTAGCCAAACAGGATTCTAAACTAAGATTAATCAAATGGGTGTTGCTCCTTTAGGAGTTTGATATTGACATAAAAGACAAGAAATGGTCAAAAAATCAAGTAGCTGACCATCTCTCCAGAATTGAGCCTGAAGCAGGAGTACAACCACCCACAACTGTGACTGAGACGATTCTGGATGAGCAATTGTTCCTCATTCAGTAGGCTCCATGGTTTGCAGATATTGCAGATTACAAGGCCATGAGTTTTATCCCAAAGGAGTACAGCAGGCAACAAGTAAAGAAGTTATTGACTGATGCAAAGTACTACATTTGGGAGGAACCATATTTTTTTAAAAGGTGTTCAGATGGTATCATCTGGAGATGTGTCCCAGATGAAGAAACACAGCAGATTCTTTGGTACTGTCATAGTTCTGATTATGGAGGTCACTTTGGTGGTGAAAAGACAGCTACAAAAGTCTTTCAAAGCGGGTTTTACTGGCCGACTCTCTTCAGGGACGCAAGAGCATTTGTGAAGCACGGTGACAGATGTGAAAAAGCCACGAATCTCCCTACCAACCATGAAATGCCACAGCAGGGGATTCTTGAGGTTGAGTTGTTTGATGTGTGGGGTATTGATTTCATGGGACCTTTCCCACCCTCACATTCAAACAACTATATTCTAGTGGCAGTCGACTATGTGTCCAAGTGGGTGGAAGCTGTGGCTCTACCCACCAATGATGCCAAGGTGGTAATGAGCTTTCTTTAGAGATATATCTTTAGCCGGTTTGGTGTTCCAAGGACACTCATTAGTGATGGAAGAAGCCACTTCTGTAACAGACAGCTGGACTCTCTTCTGCAGAGATATAGAGTCCGTCATAAAGTAGCAGCCCCCTATCACCCTTAGACAAGTGGACAGGTGGAAGTTTCCAATAGGAAACTCAAGAGGATTCTAGAGAAGACCATCAGTGTTTCAAGAAAGGACTGGTCTAGGAAGCTTGATGATGCTCTCTGGGCATACCGGACAGCGTACAAGACTCCCATTGGCATTTTCCCTTACCAGTTGGTCTATGGTAAGGCCTGTCACTTGCCAGTTGAGCTGGAACATAAAGCTTACTAGGCAATCAGGTATCTGAATCTTGATTCAGAAGCTGCAGGAATTAAGCGAATGCTCCAGTTAAATGAGCTTGATGAATTTAGATATTCAGCTTATGAGAATGCCAAGCTCTATAAGGAGAGAACCAAGTTATTGCATGATAAGAAGATTGCCATCAGAGTATTTGAGCCTTAACAGAGAGTCATGCTGTATAATTCAAGGCTCAAATTCTTTCCCGGGAAGCTGAAATCCCGGTGGTCAGGACCGTTTGTGGTTACCAGAGCTTCACCATATGGTCATGTGGAAATACAGGAAGAGAATTCTGACAGAAAATTTACAGTGAATGGCCAGAGGTTGAAGCATTATCTTGGAGGCGAGATTAATCGCCAGAGGTCCGCTCATCTGCAGAATTAGCAGAACTGACCGTCAAGTTAGTGACGTTAAAGAAGCGCTTGTCGGGAGGCAACCCGATAATTCAGTATCCTTAATTATCTTCGTAGTAGTAGTTTTCTTATTTATTTGATTTTTGTTGAGTTTTATCTTATCATGCAGCTATTTTAGAACATGAACTGAATTGAAAAAAAAAAGAAAACGACGAAGAAGAAACTTACCCGAGAGATGAGCAGGAGTGGCACTGGAATTATGCTTTGTGCACATTTTGGATCACGCGTACGCATCCATGACGCGTATGCGCCAATTGCGATTTTGGCACTCCACGCGTACGCGTCAAGCACGCGCACGCGTGAATGAGTAAAATCGGCGTAAAAGGTGTTTAGCCAGAGAGTTGTGCTGGCTCGGGGCTGGACGTGTGCTAAACGCACGAACTTGTTCACGCGTATGCGTCCCTCACACGTACGCATCGCTTGCGCTTTCAGCATTTCCACACGTACGTGTCCTTGACGCGTATGCGTCACCCTAGACATCGGCGTAAATGGGTGCACGGCCAAGAGTTGTGTTGGCCCCACACTGGTACTGTGCTAGCCGCGTAATTCAGACCACGCGTACGCGTCCTTGACGCGTATGCGTCGCCTTCACCACATGGCCACCCACGCGCTGTAGCACTTACCCATCACGCCACCCTGTTTTTCATTCTTTCCTTTCCAAATCCTAATTCTCTATTGTTCTTTTATCCTTTCTTCTTCTTTTATCATAATATTCTTTTCTTCTTGTTTTTAGTTCTTCTTTGCTTGAGGACAAACAAACCTTTAAGTTTGTGGTTGTGATGCGTGAGATCTTTCTTATCTTTTCCTAGTGAATTTGCATTTAATTTGTTAAGTTTAATCAATAATTAATTGTCTTTTAGCCACTATGGATGCTACTTTGAGTCTCGTGCAATTTTCTTTATTTTTGGTAGCATTAGGCTGGATTTGATGGAGTTTCTGCAGCATAAGAATAAAAGGAAAGGATAGCGAAAGGCGACGCACGCGCGTACCCGACGCGTGCGCATGATTTGGAGCTTTCCATGGTGACGCGTGCGCATGCCTGATGCGTACGCGTGAAAAGCGAAGATTGCACAGCGACATGTGCGCGTACTTGATGCGTACGCGTGACCCGCGAAGAAGACTATCGACGCGTACGCGTGACTGATGCGTACGCGTGACATGCGCCACATGCAAAAAATGCTGGGGGCGATTTCTGGGCTGTTTTTGACCCAATTTTCGGCCCAGAAAGCACAGATCAGAGGCTGCAGAATGGAAGAATCAGGGGAACACTTCTCATTACTTCCCAATTTAGGCGTGGGTCCTACAAAGTAAGTGGTCCCCATCCATCACTTGAAGACTTGCTGATTTCCATAATTAATTCTGATTTGAATTTAAATATTATAGAAAAAGATATTATCTTAATTTTAGATATTAGATTCTAAATTAATTAGGATTATATATAAAAGATATTAGGATTCTAGGCCAATTGACATTCGGTATTCTACAGCTTACCTGAATCCTTATTTTCTTCTCTAAACCATGAGCAACTAAACCTCCACTGTTAAGGTTAGGAGCTCTGTCTATTGTATGGATTGATACTATTATTTCTTATTTTAAATTCATGTTTTGATTTATATTTCAAGAATTGTTTTCGTTCTTTATCTTATGAATTTAGGTGGAATGGAAGTATGACCCTCTTTCTAATTGAGTTCTTGTAATAACTTGGAAAAGCTCTTTACTTAAACAACAGCTTGAAAACAATTTCTCCTAAGTTCTAATTATCTGGATTTAACGGGATACGTGACATATAATCCTCTTATTTTTGGATAATTAGGATTTTTGTGACATATAAAATGGAATTTGATCATCACCCTCTAATTGGAATTAATTGACCAAGGAATTGACAGTTAATGAATTTTAGAGGAGACTAGAAACGTCTAAGGAATTAGGGTCTAGTCACATATAGTTTTCCATGAATTAAATCTTGCATGATTAAAATAGTCAATAAGAAAAATCAATCAGGAAAATAGATAACTCTAAAGCCTTAACTATTTTCTCCCATATTTTATTCCCAACTTATTCACCTGGTGTCTTCAAACTCTGAAGTTACTATTTAATGCTCTTTGAACACTCAACACTATTTTTTGTTTGCCTAACTAAGTAGTTTAACCAACCATTGTTGCTTGATCCGTCAATCCTCGTGGGATCGACCCTCACTCACTTGAGGTATTACTTGGTACGACCCGGTAGACTTGCCGGTTAGTTTGTGGTTGTAAATTACCACACCAACTGTTTCGTGTCATTTTCACATCACCTAGTCCATATCCCTCCGCCTCATAAGCCCCTTCACCATCGTTCACATCCTCAAACTCACCCTCATCATCAGTCTCGATCCAGCCATGACCGTTGGACTCATTGTCCCTGTCAATGCTTCGCACCAGTTCTTCCCTCATCAGCATTGATAGCTTCGCAAGTTGGTGCTCCTCTTCCCAAATCTCGTCATGTCTATGGTCCTTAGGGGAGGACGTCGAAGCTGATCATGCAGCATAATTTGCTGCACCACTGCCGGGCTCACCGTTCACCCTCCCTTCTCCATGAATCAGGATAGCCGCATCGTCACTTGCTCTTGAACGTGCATTTGGAGTCGCCTTCCTTTTTCCTCCTAAGATCCCCCAGAACTCTTCAGAACTCGACCCGCTTCTATTTGATTCGACCCAGCCCCTAAAACCGCTACATGAATGCCTGTCCAATCCATTAATTCCTCTGGGCCCAACGACATCCTTACATCTTTTTTGTACCTCATTGAGCTATTAGGCCTTGCACATTTCTCATACACAGTTTTATTTTTTACCCTTACAACCCCTCTTTTCAGCCCATTATATTCACATGTAACGGTTTTGTCATATTCATCCTCATAACTCAGCTCCCCCTTTAATGCCTTCATTACTAAACTACCCTTAGCTTCTCCATCCTTCTTTGACACCTCCACATCACTTCGGCTGCTTGGTCTGTGTAGTTTGCCGGAGTTTTTTTTTTTTTTGAACAAGAGAGCTCAACACAATACAGTGGAGCAATAGACAATCAAACTGAGGACATGAAAATAAAGGAAATAACCAAAGTAAATCAACTACCCCTGTTGTCATCTCCGGCATTGCCATCAACAACAACAAAGTTCCTACTACTCCACTCTCCATAACTGGTCAAGGATCGTTGATACACCTCTTCTGAACCACCTTCGTTGGAATTAAAAATACGCCTGTTCCTCTCAAGTCGTATATTCCAAATGACCGCAAAGAAGCACCTCAGCCATCGATTCCGCTCCTCATTTCTGTTCACAACGCCTGTCCAACTCTCAAAATGTTCCTTTAGTGAGCCCGGAATAGACCACGCTCTCCCGAGATCAGAGAGCCATCGACACCAAACCTGCCAAGTAAACTCACATCCCAGGAACAAGTGGTAAATATGTTCAACATCCCTTTTGCAAAACACACATATATTGTCCCCATGCCTAAGTATTCCAAATCTATGTAGTCTTTCTTTAGTATTTACTCTTCCTATCAGAACAAACCAAATAAATAACTCCACTCGTGGTGGCGCCAAACCTTTCCAAATGGTTCTGGTGAATCTGAAGCTTGTGATATCCTCTGGGAGAGTCTCTGATTGCACCACCTGCACAAAAGAGTTAGTTAAAAAATTTCCTTTCTTGCCATACTTCCACACGAGCCTGTCTTGCTTATCACTTGCTAGTTTAATAGGCCTTAAAGCCTCATGTAACCTATTCAATAATTCCAACTCCCATTGATGTAGGCCTCGCCTCCACTGGAAATTCCATACCCACTCTAACCCATCCCAAAACCCGCAATCCCCTATGGCAGATCCTTGCTGGTTTGAAATAGAGAAAAGTCTCGGAAACCTCAACTTGAGTGAACCGCCTTGTAACCAGACATCTTCCCAGAATAGAGTCCTCCTGCCATCACCCACCTCCATAGACAATCCAGTAATCATCTTGTTCCTTACATTACTATCCTTGAGCTGCAACTGGCATATGTCCTTCCATGGTCCCCCTCTAGTAGGCAGTGTCTGAGTTGATAACATCATATCGGGCTTCAAGTCATAGCAGGAGCATACAACCTTCTTCCATAAAGGACACTCCTTTTTTGAAAATCGTCACCACCACTTAAATAGTAAGGCAGAATTTCTAATCACTGCATCTCCTACCCCCAAGCCACCCTCCTTTTTAGGAGCCTAAACCACCTCCCACTTGACTAGAGCTATCCCATTTCTATCTTCCTCCTTACTCCATAAGAATCTTCTCTGCAATGATATCAACTTTTCTGCCACGGCCTTCGGCATCTTATACAGGCTCAGATAGTACACTGGCAAGCTATTCAACACAGACTTAATAAGGACTAGCTTACCCGCTTTATTTAGCACCTTAGCCTTCCACAAACTCAGCTTTTCCTCAACCTTGTCTATTATCGGCTTCCATGTCTTTACCAGCCTCGGGTTTGCTCCTAGAGGAATGCCAAGATATCGGACTGGGAGCTTCGCTTCTTCACATCCCAATAAGCTACACATGTTGTTAGTCCAATGCTGTTCACAATTGATTGGAATTAAACTGGATTTATCAAAATTAATCGATAACCCCGACATAATCTCAAAGCACCTTAACAGTCTGGCATAGTTTCTAATGGTCTCCTCCTCCTGTGGGCAAAATAAAATAGTGTCATCTGCGAACTGGAGATGTGACAACTCTATGTTTTCCTTACCCACCAGCAGCGGCGAAATTCGTCTATTTCTCACTGCCTCCCCTATCATTTTGTGTAAGACCTCCATTACCAGAACAAACAAGAATGGGGACAAAGGGTCACCTTGTCTCAAGCCTCTCTCCATCTTGAACGGTTTGGAAGGGGAACCATTTATCAGAATTGCCATGGACGCTGTACCGATACACTCCCTAACCCACTCTCTCCATCTCCGACCAAATCCCATCTTCTATAGCACGATATCCACAAAGTTCCACTTCACCCTATCATAAGCCTTCTGGAAGTCTAATTTCATAATTTTCGCCTTCTTCTTCCTCGTTTTCAGCCATTGCACTGTTTCGCACGCAATCAGAGCCCTGTCGTGAATTTTTCGACCTTTCACAAATGCACTTTGAGTCTCCCCTACTAAGCCTGTCATCACTGATCTCATCCTTCTGATCATCACCTCTGAAATGACTTTGTAGATGCAGCCGACCATGCTGATCGGTCGGAGGTCTTTTATCTCCTTGGCTCCAGTGTACTTTGGAGCAAGAGCCACCCAAGTAACATTGGAATCAGGCAGCAACCTAGATGACCAAAAGAAATCCAGAACAGCTGTCGAGAACTCTGTGCCGATCTCATCCCATCACTTCTTGATGAAGTTCATATTATACCCATCACTACCTGGAGCCTTAGAGGATTCACAGTCCCAAACAGCCTCCCTAATCTCCACCAATGATGGTATGCTCTCCAATGCACTGGATTCTTCTTCGCTAATCCGGTTAACCAGCCTGTCCCTAAACCCTATTACCGGGGATCTCTCCTGGTGATACAACTCTCTGTAGAAGTCTCTTATGGCAATCTTGATCCTAGCTTGATTTTTTGCCAACCTTCCATTAATCACCAAAGCATCAATCCTATTGTTCCTTCTTCTTGCCGACACCAAATTATGAAAGTACTGTGTGTTCTTATCCATGTCCTTCGCATGCCTAGATCGCGACATCTGTTTCCAGTGAACCTCTTTCCTCACATACCACTGCTTACAACAGCTTCTAGAGCCTTCCTTCTAGCCTCCACTGTACCATCATAGACTCCACTTCCAACCATATCATCCACCTTCTTTATCTCCTCCTCAAAACGCTGAATTTTCTTTTCCAAGTCACCAAATTTCTCTTTATGCCATTTTCCCAAAGGCACCGTAAGAGCCTTCAACTTATCTGTGAACTGCCCCTCTCCAATATTTCTCCATTCCTCCCTGACCATTCTTAGGAATCCTTCATGTGTAAACCATGAGTCTAATGTTCGAAATGGACGTAAAGGCCACCTCTATACTTAGTATCTTCAACTATTATTGGGCAATGATCTGACAAGCCTCTCGGACCACCTTTTAAGCGAATCTCCGGGAACTCCTCAAACCATTCTACACTCAGAAGGACTCTGTCAATACGACTACAAGATCCACCTCTATACCATGTAAAACTTACGATCATTCAGTGGTAAGTCCACTAACTGCATATCTTGGATCCAACCCTTAAATTCCTCTGAAGACATTGTTAACCTGTCCTGATTTTTCCTTTCATCAACCTGTATCACCTCATTGAAGTCACCTATGTAGCATATCAGGACTTGACATAACCCAGCTATATAGCTCAGTTCTTCCCAAACAGCAAGTTTTTCAACTCTCGTATGAGGACCATAAACCAAACAGAAAGCACAGTGGAACTCATTTTTCAATAAAATTCCCTCAACACATAGCCACCTATCCCCTTTGTAACAGTTATTCATTCTAAACAGCAACTCATCCCACATTAACAACAGACCCCCAGATGTGCCTTCCGATCCTACAAACTCCCAGCCCACTGCATCACTTCCCCAAATACGTATGACATCGAATTTATTCACAACTTGCAATTTTGTTTCAATCAAGCCTAACATATTCAATTTTTGGTTCTTTTTTAGCTCTTTTATCATACTCAACTTTCCAACCCCCCTTAACCCCCTCACATTCCAAGAACTAAAAATCATTTTAAAACATTCTTGCACACCTGTTTGAGCTTTTTCGGTCTGCTTCTTCGCACCTTCTCTTTCAGTTTTGCTAGCCTCCTCTTCTCAGCTATCACTTCATTTTGCTCTTGTAATATCCTCATTAAGTCGTCTTCTTCATCGTACTGCACTGCACTGGATTCAACAGCTAAATCCCACGCCTTCCTATTTTCAATCAACTGTTCTTCAATTTTGGATATTTTATGCCCTTCATTTGATTCCACGATTCCAGATTCACTACTGCCCTCAACCACTGTTGCAAGAGCCAGGTTTCTCCCTTCATTCACTGCATCGGTTCCCTCGGAATTCGAGCTAGGCTCCTTGGCATTTCGGCCAGTCCCGCCTGCGCCGGACAGATCACCTCCCTTCATCTCCTGCCATGGAGCCCCAGGGCATGTTGACAGGCTTCTAATTGGTCCATGGATGCCCGCGTCGTAACCTGTCCCGAGCACGACGTCGGCCTAAACTCTCCCGTTGGTGTCATGGTTATCTTCCATTTGGTCTCGGCCTCGTCGTGGTGCTGTCTCTCCGGACTGGCCAATGTTCAGATTCTCCATATCCGTCAGGGCAATGGCCACGGCACTCTCCTTTGCTGCTGGACAACCTCGACCCGGATGGAATCCTGTCCGGCCCATCTGAGTTGATGCCCGCGCCCCAGCAGTCCGCGTATGAATCTTAGCTGGGCTACATGTGACATGTTCAAGTTGTTTTGGGCCTACGGTGGGGCAGCCCGCATTCAAATCCTCCAAAGTGTTGTATCTCTTCTTGTTTTTGGCCCAACCATCACCCCATACTTGGACTCCTTTTTTTGAACAGCAACATCCTTCCTTCAGCCCATTATCATATCCCCAACTAACCATTTGTTCTGAACCCGAATCACTAACCAAATCAGCATATTCCTTTAATTTAGTGATTCCTTTTGAAACAGTGCCTTTCGTTCCTCTTGGAATTTGAAAATGAATTGATTTGCCATTACTCCATTCATTCAATATGTCTTCTTGAATTACCAAAATGTCCTTTCCACCATCTTCCTCCCTAGGAGTCATCATCACCAATTCAGCCGCCGGATCACCATTTCCCAAACCACTGCGCGCACCGGAGAACTCGCATATTTTTGAAAAATAAGGTTTACTTGTTTCCTTAATCTGAAACTCCCTTCCAAACCTCTCGTGACCAACCTCTTTAACAAGGACATCGAACCCACTAGTCCTAATTGTGATGTGGATCCACTCGTTAATCCTGTCCATACAACAAGTGTCAATTTGGATCCGCGCCACGCTGAAGGAGATGCATGATTTCGTGGCTTTGTCACATCCAACAACCTCTCCCCATTGGCTTCCTATCAACTTGAATGTATCTGATGACCATGTATGCAAAGGAATGCCAAAGCACTCTAGCCATACCCTTCGAGTTTCGCTCCGCTCCTCCTCATCCCATTTCCATACATTATGAAAAAACTTGAGGAGGTTGTTCAGTTCAAACGTGTAGGCCTCTTCAGCACTGAGTATACTGTCAAACGTCAGGAGTGCTTTGTATGCTCCTAGTTCTCTGATTTCCACCACCTGGGGTATATTCTTTCTGATCATGGCCTTCAAAGAGTTATAGTCTATTGGCTTTGTCGTTCCGCCTACTAAACTCCTTTGCAACCAGACCAGATTCTCTTTTGCCACCGGCACTTCCAACTTCTTCGTCCACCTATTGCCGTGTGGTTCCCTTGGTGTTTCCTTCTTCTTCAACTCCTTCCCATTACTCCTCTCATCCTTTTGTCGCTCTTCGTGTAAGGGTTGAGCCTTGAATGAATTCTGAGTGTCGTTTTCCTCTTGACGTCCCTTCGTAATTTTTACTTCCTTTGTGCGTCGATATCTAGCTTCTCCTACTGTGACAATCTTACCTCGTAACCTCATCCCATTCATTTCCGCAATAGCCTTCGTAGCTCCTCCCTTTGTTGTATATCGGATGAACACAAAAATGTACAGCGTTCCGTGTTTTTGTTTTCGTGACAGGTAGATATCATTTATCCGCCCAGTCCAATTGAACAGATGATACAACTCCTTCTTGGAAATATCTTCTGGAAGCTGATCAACGAATATAGTGAAGGATTCGTTTTCCAATCGATAGTACTCTTCTCTATTCCAAACCCTAGGATCCTTACGAAAAAACCTACTTCTACCCCTCTCAGTGTCTGCCGGAGTTGTTATTCTTGTTTCCTCCGCCACGCACTCATTTCCTGCACCTTTTTAATGAGGCACAACATATGCCACTAGTATAAGCCTCTAACTAGAGACTCTCTTTTTTTAAGCAAATAGATTTTCAAAAATTTATATTCATTGATTAATAAGGTGAGAAAGTAAAATAAGAAGGCTGAATCAATCTATTTTAAAATTAATTCAGATAAAAGATTTTCAGTAGTCTATAATTAGTTCCAAGTTTGGGAACACATAATTTTTATTTTATTGGATAAAATATATTTTTTGTTCTTGAAGTTTAATAGAAGTTTTAAAAATATCTCTAAATTTTATTTTGTTTTAATTTTGTCCCAAAAGTTTTCAATTTGCATCAAATATATCTCTGAAGGCTAATTTTTCAAAAAATTTAAGACCAATTCAACAACAATTTCATAAGAACAACTCTCAACACAAGTAAATTAAGCATAATTTTCATGCATTATTGTTAGATTGATCTTAATTTTTTTGAAAATTTAGCTGTTGAGAGTATATTTGATGCAAGTCGAAAACTTTTAAGATAAAATTGAAACAAAATAAAATTTAGGGATATTTTTGAAACTGTTGTTAAATTTCAAGGACAAAAAATATACTTTACCCTGTTTTATTTAATAATTTACATTTATATTTTACTATTAATAGTGTTTATCTGTACTATTGTTCATTGCTTGTTGCTTAAACAAGACTTTGGCTGTTTGTGTTGCACCTATCTTTAGCCATCACAACCGGCACAGCCTTCTTATCCATATATAAATGTGTCATGTTTAATTTCGACTTAACAATCTTAATTGTCGATAATGCTCAATTTGTTATAATTATTTTTAATAGGACACAGAGTGAGTTAAAAAAAGATGTAACATCACGTATCTGTGTTCAATTGTTCATGATTCAAGGACTTGAATATTTTATTTCCAAGTCATTTTCCTTTAACATAAATGTTAGACGTATGCATCTAAAATACTTGGACTGGGTACATATGCCATTTGGGCATATGACAATAACTAGTCCTGTATTCCTGAGAGGATATTTTATTTATTTAATTTTTTTTGGGAATATTTTATTTGCTTGTATATTATATTTTATAATCATTATAAATAAGAATTATTCGCAGTGACTTATTTTATAATAGTAATAATTCTTCATCAAAGTCAATAATAAAATTGTCGGTTATGGTTACCAGATTTGTCTTCTGTGATGTTGAAACTACAACCCACAATGAAAATAATAGCAAAAGGAGTAAAGGAAGGAAAAAAAAATACAAAAGGGAAAGGACAGAAAAGAAGAGGAATAAAATAACCGAGTGCTCAACCTAAGAAGTTTCAAAATTTTAGGTGATCATCTTATCTTATTAATAAGAAAGTTAATCTCCATATTTAATGATAAATACTTCTTTATCTTAAATTAACTATCTCTTCTATTTTTTGAACTTATTAACAAATTGATGTATCTAAATACATTCTTATTTAAATTTTAAATACATTACTTTTTTAATAAATAAATAAAATATAAAACAACGGTCTGATGAAGGACATTTTATTTTTCCCCTTCTTTTTTTATAAGCAAAATGTCAATTACTAATAACTAATAGCAGTTAGCTATGGTTTCTTTTGACTTACAGCTTTTCCTACGCTTCATTTAGAGAATGTTTGGAAAAAATTCTTTTTTTTTTCTGTAAAAAGTTAAAATAATAATTATAGATAAAAATACTGAAAATTGATCAATTAAATTAAAAAATAATTTATAAGCAAAATTAATATTTTAAATTTTATGATTATAAATGGACTAAAATACTAAAATTGACCATTAAAAATTATAAAATTGACAAAACTAATTATAGAAAAATTAAATCTAATTTACAACCATAAAAAGATAAATTTCAGTAAACAAAATTACTCAAATACTTAAAAATTATAAAAAAAACTTTTTAATTATTCTTCTAACCTATTTTAACTAATTTCATACTCTAACTCTATTTTATCTCTAATCTCAAATACTTCTCATCACTATTTTCAATCTCTTAATTTCTATGAAGCACGGACACTTTTTTTATTTGTCGTGTTTACATGTTAGACACATTTTGGATACGATACTCATCGACACTCGTCTGAAACACGTGTCTTCTGTATCCAATCGTTTCTTAATAAAAAAATAAAAAATTATTCTCCAGACATGTTTAAACACACCTAAATACCATCACATATTAGCATATCTAGTCTTATTCTTAACATGTATTCTTGAAATAAATTTAAAAATAGTATATATTATTAATTATTACAAAAAAATATTTTAAATAATTTAAATAATCAAAAAATAATATTAAAAAATAATTAAAAAATTAATTTATATTTTAATATCAATAAAATATCAAAATATCATTATAATTTATCTAAAAAAACTTTATATTTTACATATATGTTGTGTCCCATGTCTTATATAAATTTTAAATTTATCTGTCCAAATATCTCGTATCGTATCGTGTCTCATATCCATGTCAATATCTATTCATCATAGTTCAATTCTTTTCCCAATCTCTCTCCTATTTCATCCACTCCGTCCTTTCCGTCCTTGTACCTACCTCACCCCAATCTCTTACTCCTAACCCTCTCCTTTTCTATTCACCTTCAAAGTTGAATTCACCCTTAAATTGAAGTGAGCATAAGTTAATTCAAATACAGAATAAAAGAAAAAGAACAAAATAATTCACCAATTTATTTTCTGTTCTTTTAGATTTATTAAAAAAATGAGTTGAAGTATAATTAGAGATCAGTATGCCTAGCACACCTTTACAGGTTGTTATGTAGGGTATCTCGTTTTGACTGCAAGAAAATCAATGGTCCACTAACACTTCTGTTAGCTTGGGCTTGGATCCGTCAATCATTTCTTACGCCGACTCCTAGAGAACCCCACAATTTTCCGCTTGCAAATAGGTAACATTATCGACTAACATCGTATCTTCATATTTAGAATCCAATTATATTAATGAAATAAATCATATTAGGTGGCGTAACAGGGAGTGTGCAAACCGACGCTATAGGTATCTTAGTCTTGCTCACTTTAGAAAGTCATTGGATGATCTTCAGGAAGGCCAGATATGTTTTCATTAAAGAAGTATTGGTTTCAGGTTTATTCTTATTATTATTTAGCATGTAATCATCTGTTTCTTTTATTATGTGCAGTTTGTGTGGGAGGACTATGGTGTTGATCGCATTAAGCCAAATATAATTCCTGTAGACATCTACATGCATTCAGTTGTTTAGAGCGCTACGGTGCCATTAGTATTATTTGAATTCATTGAGTGGAATGTAACTGATAAGTTTAGGCGATAGTTTAGTTTCATTCAGGGAGTTGTAAGAACCAAAGTTTTCACGTAAAGCCGCTTTAATAAAATAGTAATTTAATTGCTTGAAATAGGTTCGAAAATATAGAAATCATATTTTGAAAATAAAAAGGCAAAATTTGAATTTAGTAAATTTTTTTGAATGAAAAAATGTATCTTTTATGAAATTTTTTTGTAAAAATACGTACCGGCAGTACCGGCTTTAGTCTGTCTAGTACCGCATATTGAGAAAAATAAGATTTTAAAAATTAAATTTATTATTTTGAAAGGACAAAAATAAGTTAGAATAAAAAATCAGGCACTAATCTTAAAATTTTGGACTAAAATGGGTCAAACGGATTAAAAATGCTAATGGGTTGGACCGGGCCCAAGTTGAGCCCAAGTCCAACTTATATAAACACAACTAATGAGCATTTCAACTTATTTCTAGCCCTAAAATAAGAAAGAGGCATTGCTGAAGTGAGAAGAGTGGAGGTGAGGGTTTGCACTATTCACCTTCTTCTTCTTTTGGCCATAATTTAAGCTACGGAGCTCCGATTGACGAGTCATTTGTAGCCACGCGAAGCTCTCATTGAGCCCGTCATTTCTAACTAAGCTTTATAGGTAAGAACTCTAAAATCGTGCTCTAGTTTCTTGCCCTATCATTTTCACATTTTTTGTTCTAGTTCTTGAGTAGATTTTGTGATTTTGTGATTTTGTTTGTTTAGGTGTAATCTAGCGTTAGAATATTACTGGGTTTTGCCCCTAATTTCATTGGGTAAAGTAAGTCTCTTCAAAATCTTGTGGTTTGATGTTTTGGGTTAGCCCTAGTGATATTTTTGTATATTATATGATGTTAGATTGAGGTATGGTGTTTGTTGGAGTGAGCTTGATGGTTTTGGAGCTTTGAATTTGAGTTTGGTGTTTTGAGTTGCGTGAGAATTGGTCAAGGTATGGTTTTAGTTTCCTTTATGTATATGTAATATTTCTGGAAACTTAGGCTAATGAACCATAGGATATGATTGAATTGGATATGTGATTGTTTGAATTATGTTTGTGGTATATGCATGATGATAGAGATTGAGAAAAATGTATATGTTGAAGTATGATTGTGGTAGATCCTGATATGATGATAGATTGATGTTAATTGTTGGTAGTTATTGATTTTTGTGGGTGATGGTGATTGTTGAGAATTATTGGTGTTGATGATATTTGATGATTATTGATGTTTGTGATGATTTTGATGGACTAGGATGGTGATTGTTTATGTTTAATTATGAATATTAATGATGATAATGAGTATGGAATATTGTGGTTGGTGTTGTTAACAATTGGTTGTGATGGTGAGCTTTGATTTTGATTGAGTTGAGGAAGCGAGGAGGTTGATAAAAATCTAAGTAAGTTAGTGAGGATTAAATGGTTTTAATAGTGAATGATGGGAGATGATTAAAAAATGTTGGTATGAGACTTTGTGTTGGTTTTAGGTGTATTTGTTTTGGTTTGGATTTGAAATTTTGGAAACTAGAGAATTTTGTTGAATTTGGTAAAAACCAGTTTTTAGTAAACTTTGATGGATCATAACTAGAGATTCTGTTTTCAAAATTGGTTGAAAGTTATCTTAAATAAAAGTTCATTTAATGATCTTTAAATTGATATAAAGTTTGGAAAAAATATAATTTTGTAGAGGAAGTTATGAACGTTTAAATTTTGGTGTTTAAAATTGATTTCTGCAACCTTACAGAATTTTGCAAATTTGGGATGGCATGCGTACGCGGGCACCCCCATAACACGATGTCATGCTTTCTTTTGGTATTTTGATTAATTTGTTGTGGTACTTTCTCTCACTTTTTTATTTTAGACTTTATGGCTTTAGAGGCTTGATTTTGAGAGATAAGTTGTATAAGATGTTTTTGACTTCAAAACTCTGTTGTAGTCAGTTTGACTAGCCGGCCTAAACACCGCAGGTTGTGGCTAGTCTTCTTTTTGGCATATCCTACTTATATATATCTTCTTTAATTTAATTATTAACTTGTATATGCTGGAGCTATTTGCAAGGTTTAATACATATTATGTCTTGTTCTGCCCATGCCTACGCATTTAGTCATCGTGTGTGAACGCTTCGCATTTTTTAACTCCATTTCATGTGACTTTGAGCTTTATTTCTTCATCGGGCTTCTAGTAATATGAATTCTTGGGTATATATTATATTATAAGCTTTAGAATTGTCGTGACACTTTGTTATCCTTTGTTTTACGACTAGATGTAAGGCTTAGGGTAAAGGGGGTGTTACAGGAGTTCCTTATCAAGAACGAAGTCTAGACAAGGCACACAGGAAAGTCCTGACTGGTCCTAAGAATCTTGACTGGTCCACAGCCACGACTTATTTATTTTGGGCGATGCAGTGGACAAACAATTATAATCATGTTTTTACTGAGCTTCTCGTGCCTTCACAGCATCCTTTAGAAATTTACATGTATTGGTACCGTATAAAGTATGGCAACCAGTTGAACTTGTCGGATCTTGTGATAGAAGAGAATGATGAGGGTAATCTAGTTAGGGATGATGACAACCAAGAGCAAGAAAATGATGAGCCATAGTCACCACCATCCCAACCTCCACCTCTACAAGAACAACCACAGCTCTCGATTCCATATGTACCTCAAACATAGTTTACCCCATCATACCCATTACATCAGCAGTATTGGAGTACTCCACAGTTTGACACAGGAGACATAGCTTAATTTAGTCAGTTACTTGGGTTCATGACTGCAGATCCAAGCCAATCACAATTTAGCCATCAGCCTGATATGATGATGGATAAGTATTCCTTGAACACGAGGCATCCATGCCACACTTCCTTGGGTACTTCTAGAGGGTTAGTATCTAGAGACTCTAGTAGGAGTATTGGTGGTCGAGAAATTATTAACAACCAAAATCCACGACGTGTTTCAATGGATCTAATTGAAGAAAATACTAAGGCAATTGAGCAAGAGACTGATGACTATCTAGTAGATGAACCAGATGACGAGGAATTTGAAGATGAGGATATGAATGATGATCAAGAATCCCAGAATGATGACTCTGATCATAGTGATGATGCAGGTCCGGGTACAGGTTTACTTTTTTGTTGTTTGATTCCTTATATTAGATTCATATTTGAAGGTGTTGTAGATTGTTTATGTTAGATTCATATTTGGAGGTGTTGTTGATTGCTATTATTAGATTCATGTTTGGAGGTGCTGTTGATTACTTATGTTAGATTCATATTTGGAGTTTCTGTTGATTGCTTATGTTAGATTCATATTTGGAGGTTCTGTTGATTACTATTATTATATTCATATTTGGATGGTCTGTTTGATTAAATTATATACGGGTGAGGCATGAACTCCATATGAGACAGGCAAAGGATAAAATCTTAGAGTTGATCGGTCACGTCGTAGCACTAATTGATTCACCCTGTTCGTGTTCAAAAGGGCCGCCAAAAAGTGCAAGAGTTTTGTGAAAGATGTAAAGTGGGCGATGAGAAAGTAGTTGTTATGTATTTAACTTTTCTATGTATCATTTAACTTTTCCATGTATTCATTTAACTTTTCTATGTATCATTACTATACATGTCATAGAGTCGTTGAAAAAATTATTGAGTTTCAAATATCGTAGAGGGCTTGGATAAAACATGAAGTCACAAATGTCATAGAGTAATTTGATAAAACGAAAGTTACAAATGTCATGAAGTACTTGCATAAAATGTAAAATATATAACTCTACAAATCGTTATTACTGACACTTGCACCACCTGATTGACGGCATTTACTACGGCTGTGGCCCTTGGCCCCACATTGTCTACATCGCCTAGGACCACGTAACATATTTATGTCCATCTCGTTCAAGAAACGCGTCATCCTTGGGTGACCTTTGGTAACTCATCTCAGGAATGGATTTGGTACGAATCGAGACCCGTTGTAGGCAGGCCATGTAGTAGGATTCCCCAATGGCCTAACCTAGCTCCGTAAACCCTTCGAACTTGGTCCATCTTATAAACATCATGGACATACAATTGCCAATCTAGCCATTGATTCGCACAACATGCAAACACATGTCGACATAAAATTTGGTCCACCTGGAACTTGCCACAGTCACATCGTTGTCGACGGAGGTCGATGGCATACTCCAACCCACTTGGCATCTCACGCATTTCAAAGACCTCATTCTTCCTGTCGAAGCAATTAACCTAGATGTTTCCTGATGCAAGTTGATTTGCATATAATTTTGATGTCACAAGCTCAGAAAAACATGTCCAGCATTAATTCGAGCCTCCTCCTTGGCTCTTTTTTGGGTGAACAACTCATTAAGCAAGTAGAATGTTGCTTTGACAAGTGCAGTGATATGGAGATTGCGTGCACCCTTCAAGACTGAGTTGATACATTCCACTAGGTTCGTGGTCATGTGACCCTATCGATAACCACCATCGAATGCCAATGCATACTGTTCGCGGGGAATTCAGTTTAATCAATTAGTGTGAGCCTCGCTCCATTCTCGTAAACAACGTATGTCGTATTCGCAAACCGTTCTTGAGTATCCTGCGTAAAAAAAAACAAAGAGAAACACTATAAATGAGAAACACTGTATAAAAGTAACTCTATTAATAATGAACTTCGACATACTCAACGTTACCTATATTGACAACAAGCTTTTGCAGGTATGGTGCCTTGAACTTTCTAAAAAAAATCGACTCTATATGCCTGATGCAAAACATGTGGAAAGCTCTAGGAGGCGACCAAGCTCCGTTACTACAGGCAACAGCTGCATTGATGGATTCGTGTCAGTCAGAGATCAGTCCCACACCATCTTGAGTCACCACATGTTATCGTAGGTTACTAAGAAAAAAGTGCCACGCATCAAAAGTTTCTCCCTCTACAATGGCAAATGCAATTTGGACGATATTATTGTTATCATCATTTAAAACTGCAACCAACAAACAACCCTTGTACTTTCTATACAAGTGAGTCTCATCCACCTGGACAACTGGTTTATAATGTCTGAATGCTCTAATGTAGGGGTAATAACTCCAGAAGATTCGATGTAATATTTGGATATCAGTTATCAAGTCATCGCCTTGATATGCAGGCATAGTTTCAAAATAGACGATTGCTGATGGCTCCTTATGACACATGCCTCAAACCATATGGGCAAAGTTTCGTATGATACTTCCCAATCTCCAAATATTTTTTTCACCTACTTTTTTCTTAGCCAACCATGTTTTCTGATAGTTGATATTGTAATTAAACTTCGACTGCACTTCCGCAATAACTGATTTCATTTTTATTGAGGGATCAACCTTTACCAATGACTTTATTGCTTCTGCAATTGTGTTTGAATCTAGCTTTGAATGATCCTGAGAAATGGTTGTTCTGGTACAAGTGTGATTACCGTTATAACTCTTTGTAATCCAACACTACTTTCTACAGATCATGCTAACCCTGATAAGCCAATCACAACCTAACCCATACTGTATACACTTCGTATAAAATGTCAACGGCTCCGACTCATACACTCGGTAGTCTACACCTCTTCGAATGGTATAATCTTTCATCATCATAATAATAGCTTCCCTAGAACTGAATTCCATTATTACGGCAAATTCACCATCTACCATAATAGGAATTTCTACCACGATGACAGCCATACCATAAATATTTAATAAACAAATATTTAATTAGTCAAATTAAAAATAAAATCTATCTATAACTTATAAATCAATCATATCAAAAAATTAATACTAACATAAATAAATATTCATATGTCAAAGCAATATTTACAATATTAATATTATTTTAATATTAATATAAAAAATCAATACTCACTACATCAATATTAATATAAATAAACTTTACATCAAGAAATTATCTCAATTTTAACCAAATGTAAACATAATCACATAAATAAATACTAATTAATAAATAATAACTAATATTTAACTAAATCAATAACTAACTATATGATTATTATCTTAAATTTAACCATTTAAACACATAAACAAATGCTAATTAAATATATTTTCACATGTCATGTATTTATTTAGTCCATCAATCAATATAAATTATAACAAAATTCTAATCCTTCGTATAAATATAGGTAATTACGTACCTGCATTCATATATTCAGGAAACTCCAGAGCATGCATGGCCTCCAAATTCAAAGCTCGCATGAAAGATGGCTCTTCAAACAGATGTTCGTTTGCAGTACATTTGCTATGTCTGTCATATTTGTTTCCATAGTGTCGTCACCTTGATCTTCGTCTCCATATGGACCAACAACTTTGTAATTGCTTTCAAACTCTTCTTCACTGTCACTATTGTAATCTTTCCATTCAATATTTTAGTCGGCTTCAGATTGTTCGAACTCAATATACAACTCAATGAATGACATTTGAACACGACTTTCAATATTCATTGAAAACGTCTCTTGCATGCTCGCTCATCAGTTACATATTTGGTTTGAAATTGAACGAATCCACCAAATACCGGTATAGGATACTTAGATAAAATACATGATATTTTCCTTGACATTTGAGAATCTATCTTCTCACAAATCACACCTTTTAGTTCTTCTAATGAGATTGTAAATGGAATAACAACATCTAACGGATTTTCACAAACAAATTTCACTCCTTTATATATTTGTAACAAAATCTGACAAAAAATAATATACTTTTAATAGGACTTTATCATCCATTTTTCTCACTCACATAAATATAAATTCTACTGTCAATTTTTTTATACTCATACGAAATGATAAAAATAGATATAGGTGGAAGAACTGAAAGAAAAAGAAGAACAAGACGAAGGAAGAGACGAGATCTGCAAACTCGTAACACACAAACACACACACACATATATATATATATATATATATATATATATATATATATATATATATAACAAAACAGACTAAGAGATTTTTATTAACGCATTAAAATAACATATATTATAATCAAATCAAACTTCGATTTGATTTTTTCAAATATATATATATATAGTTTTATTACATTGGCCAAATTTCAAATTTTTTTTCCTCCACACAAATTAGACCATCCAATTTGTATTTCTAATTTTTTTAAAAAAAAAAAATTAGACGATCCAATTCTTTTACTCTATAATTTAAAAAAAATTGTCCTATATTCATGTTTAACATTACCTACCTACATAATCACAGCACAACACACACAGAAAAAACTGCCCCATGGTCTTATATTAATTTTTTAATTAATTTATTAATTAACTTTTGAAAAAATATATGAAATCAATTAATAATCAGCCAAGAATGGAACAACATAATTAATTATAATTAGTTTTATTGATTTATAATTTAATTTGTTTTTTAAATTATTATTGACCACGTTTAAAACACGAGGGAAGATACGCTAGTGATAGGAGAGAATTATAGAACAGATGCTTTGATCATTCATTAGTTGATTCTATATAATTAATTATGTTTTATTAATGCATAACACAGAAACATAGAAATCATATCCAAAACCATCCAATTTACAAGAAAAATAAACATCTTCGTGCCTATCAATAGCAACATCCAATTAAAGTTACCGGTGCCTCTGGTTTACCAGTTAGCTGATTCTTGACTTATATAGAGTTGATTCCTAGCATTGTTGTTAACTTTTTGGTTTCTCGGTGTGCAATCTCACATGAAATCACCCTATATTAGCTTTTTCAATCATACATGTCGCTTCTGATTTTGAACTTTATTTGTTAAATAATTTATTTATTTTTATTAATCAAACTTAACATAACAACATTGTTCATTTTTTTTTTTTGAAAGCTACAAGACTTGAAAAGTAACAATCTTTTGGCTAAGCTTTTATTGGATTGCAATTAGATTTTTCAATTGAATGTTATTATATGAATCTCTCTACTATTAACATCAAAATTAATCACTAATATATTACACATATATATAAAATATTATTTAATTTATTTTTAATATATATTTTATATTTTAATATATATTTATATTAGTGATTAATTTTGATGTTAATAGTAGAGAGATCCATATAATAACATTCAATTGAAAAATCTAATTGCATTTCAATAAAAGCTTAGCCAAGAGATTGTTACTTTTCAAGTCTTGTAGCTTTCAAACATAATGAACAATGTTGTTATGTTAAGTTTGATCAATAAAAATAAATAAATCATTTAACAAAGTTCAAAATCAGAAGCGACATGTAACAATAAAAACTCATTATAATGGAATCATGTTTATGATGAGATTTTAGCTGTGTTACGCTCTTTTTTAGTCTTTTTCATAATGTAGGTTTGAAGCTGGGAAAAATAAATGCTATTATATATCTATTATCCAATCATAATTTTACATTGACCACGTCGAACGTGAAAGCTCCAATCGATCTTCTTCAATGGTTTAGTATTTTTTTAGTGTTTACATAAATTATGTTTACCAGATCCAACCACTCATTAATATTATAGTTGCAAGCATATTAAAATTTTGACCAAACATTTAATTGGTTTGTAATAGAATCGTTCAAATTTGGTGATGTAACACCTACAAAGATATGTTATAGATGAAAAATTCAAGTTTAAGTAGTTAGTCCTGTGTTATTATTTGAACATCCAGAAGGACGATATAAGCGATAAAATCAATCGAATAACATAACATGCACATGCATTTGAATGCATGCTCCCATGTGATAAATATCATAATGTATTTTGCCTTAATTATAATTCTAGAGCAATTCTGCACTGCTATATTTAATTTTATGACGTTATATAAAATAATATCTGGTAGCCATTAACCAACGCTAATTATTTTTTATATCATGATGACATTGGTGATTAGCACCAGAACTATATTATCCAACTTAGTCTTTAAGATTTGCCGTTTATACCAAAAAATTCTTTAAATTTTAATTTTACCATAAATATTTTTAAGACTGAAAAATTATACCACGTTGATTTCATTTTTTTTCGTCGAATATCCCATTATATCATGAGTAATCTGATACATATTTTTTTTTATACTAAACTAGATAAAATACCATTATTTTAATTTTGATCTAAATATATAATAAAATAGGGTCATTTAACTTTAATAAACCACAAAATATTTTATATTCCACAAAAAATATATGACTATTAAAAATAAATAATATCTTTTCATTCATAGTTTAATGTCAAAACTCAAGTGACACCATCTCTTCTATTCAAGTATAGAAAAGATTTGTCAGGTTACTCACAGTACAAAGAATGATTCGACAAAAAAACGAGGAATTAATATAAGAGTAAAATATTAAATTGATCCCTTATGTTTTGATGTAATTTTGTTTTGATCTTTAAGATTTAAATTGTTTTATTTGAATAAAAAAAGTTTCAATTAACTTCAATTTAGTCCTATCATAAATTCAAAGTTAAATAATTAACGAAATGTTTTACATGACAGCAGTATAAGAACAAGGTCGATATATAATCTGGAAAACAAGTACAAGCTCCAAAGGCACAAAATCAACTGTGGATGTATCAATACATTTATTTATCATTCTCCTTAGTTCTATAGAAAATATTTCATTTAAATTGTAAGAAAAATGATAAATAAATATATTGATACATTCACGATTTATTTTGTACATCTAGAGCTTGTATTTGTTCTTTAATTTATCGAACTTGTTCTTATACTGTTGTCATGTAGGACATTCCATTAATTATTTAACTTTAACCTCACGGTGGGATTACATTGAAGTTAAATAAAATTTTTTGAGTAATTACTCAAATCAGTCCCTGAGGATTTTAGAATCGGACATTTTAGTCCCCAAAGAAAATTAATACACAGATTAATCCCAAGGTTTTACCCCGGCAGACAAATCAGTCCCCAGTTCATTTTTCGGCAGTGTAATTACCCAGATCAATCCGTAAAGATTTTAAAAATGGACATTTTAGTCCCCAAGAAAAACTAATATACAAATCAATCCCCAACGTTTTTCTCTGTTAGACATAATAGTCCCCCATCCAAAAATAAAATAAAATAATTATTATTAATTACACAATAATATTGTACTATATTTTTTGTATTTTTTAGACAAAAATAATGATAAATTTATTCATTAAATTCTTTTATATATATATATATATTCACTCAATAACAATAATAATAATAAAATTATTAGAGATTATTTAACAAAAAATTTAAAGTTAAAACCATTTGATATTTTTATATTTAATATAATCAAAAGATGTCCTATGTAAAAAAATATATATGTTTGTATTAAAAAAATATGTATTAAAAGAAAATATTTTAATTTAGATTTATATTAAATATATTTTTTTAATACAAACATTTTTTTAAAATAGTACATCTTTTAATTATATTAAATACAAAAATATCAAATGATTTTAATCTTGAATTTCTTGTAAAATAATATCTAATAGTTTTATTTATTTATTTATTTATTTATTTATTATTATTATTATTATTATTATTATTATTATTATTATTGATGAGTGACTATATATATATATATATATATATATATATATATATATATATAAAAGAATCTAATGAATAAATTTATCATTATTTTTATCTAAAAAATACAAAAAATCATGGTATAATATTATTGTGTAATTAATAATAATAATAATAATAATAATAATAATAATAATAATAATAATAATAATAATAATCAATAAAATTATTAGAGATTATTTTACAAAAAATTTAAGGTTAAAATTATTTGATATTTTTATATTTAATATAATCAAAAGATGTACTATTTAAAAAAATGTTTGTATTAAAAAAAATATGTATTTAATATAAATCCAAATTAAAATATTTTTTTTAATAGATATTTTTTAATACAAACATATATATATATATATATATATATATATATATATATATATATATTTACCTAGGACATCTTTTGATTATATTAAATACAAAAATATCAAATGGTTTTAACTTTAAATTTTTTGTAAAATAATCTCTAATAATTTTATTATTATTATTATTATTATTATTATTATTATTGAGTGACTCTATATATATATATATATAAAAGAATTTAATGAATAAATTTATCATTATTTTTGTCTAAAAAATACAAAAAATATAGTACAATATTATTGTGCAATTAATAATAATAATTATTTTATTTTATTTTATTTTTGGACGGGGACTATTATGTCTAATTGAGAAAAACGTTCGGGATTAATTTGTACATTAGTTTTTTTTTTGGGACTAAAATGTCCGTTTTTAAAATCTTTGGGGACTGATCTAGGTAATTACACTGCCGGAAAATGAACTGGGGACTGATTTGTCTGCCGGAGTAAAATCTTAGGGATTAATCTGTATATTAATTTTTCTTGGGGACTAAAATGTCCGATTCTAAAATTCTTGGGGACTGATTTGGGTAATTACTCAAATTTTTTTGATTCAAATAGAACACTTTAAATCTTAAAGACCAAAATATAATTACGTCCAAATGTAAGAGACCAATTTAATACTTCACCGTTAATATAATATAATTTTTTAATCTCCAAAATGTTTATAGTGCAATTGAAATTTTAAAAATCTTTTCGGTACAAACGGTCAATTTGAAGAACAATTTAAAACTAAATTTTAGCACTAAAATTATACAATAATGATAAACGATTGAATCACCAAAATATGGTTGCACACACCTCAATATTTCAAGAGTTACCTTATCGGACTCTGTCCCACTCTACAATAATTTGCATCAAATTCGTTTTGTTTCTATCTGCGGCTAATAAAAAGTTGGATTTGGATTCTCTAAATTTTGAATTTCATTTTCAAGAATAAATATGATCTATCACCATTTATTTTATAGGTGAGACAACAAAAATATAAAAGAGAAAACATTCAATGGTGAGAGATTTTATTTTATCTTCTAAAATGAAAATCTCAAATTTAGAAGATCCAAATTTTAAAAAGTTAAACCCTAACTCGTTTCTATAATTATTAAAATCCAATAAATAAAATTAAATTTTAAAATTGATATAATTATCATTATATACATAATATAAATTAAAATAAAAATTAAAATATAATGTAATATTATTAATTATTTTATATATATTACATATATTATATATTAAAAATATATCGGAACGGATTTAATCGAAATCTGACCCATCTAAAAATCTGTCTCGATGCAGAACAAATAATTACTCGCTCCAAATAAATAGAAGTGGGGTAGATATTCATAGATTTAGATAGTATTACCACCCTTATTCAAAAAAAAAAAAAAACCGCCATTCTAAAAAATGAACTCCAAAAAGTTCGCTCTTCAATTGCCTTTAACTAATTTAGTATATTTTTTAAATAAAAAATAAATTATGCAAAGGCCCACAGATGTTGTATTTTAAAACAAAATAAATTGAAAAATATTAAAAAACACTATTTTCTGAAAATTCACTCATAAACTATAATTTTTTTTCCGTTAATCAAAGATCATGCAATTTACTGCAATAAAATAAAATTTGAAAAAGTTATCGCTCTTAGGTAATTATGAGTATCAATTATTTTACTTAGCCGTTATTTATTTATTTTTCGATTAAGAGTATCCCTTTTTTAGTGCACCAAATTCTTTACAGACTGTTTTTTTTATGAAAATTATTATTGTATTATTTTTAATTATGAAAAAAGAGTGTATTTTAATTTAGTATAGAAATAAGATAAATTAAAAGATCTAATTTGTAAATTTAAAATTTTTTTAATATTAGAATACAAATTGGAAGATAAATTTTGTGTTACTCTATAAATCAAAAGATAAATTTTGTATCATTTCACAAATTAGATGATAGGTTTTATATTTTAAAAAAAAAGTTAAACTTCACAAATTAAAATGTTAGATTTATGATTTTTATATAAAAAAGAACACACCAAATTTTACACATCATTAAAAAATACTACTATAAACTCAATATCAAAATTAAAAACTCTATCGGCTAATTTAAATTTAGAATGGTTATTGTCTCTTTTTAATAAGTGTATTTCTTCCTTAATATTCCAGACAAATTTTACTTATAATTAAAATTCAAATCTTAAAACCTATATTTTAAAAATAATTTTACGTAATCGTATAAGCACAAAATTGAGTTAAATCTAAAGTTTTACTATTGATAATAATATTAAGTATATACTAAAATATATATTGAAAATATAAAATAATATATATCTATATATAAATATATAATAATAATATTAAGTAGTATCTTTTACTCGTTTAGCATGTTCGTTCTTAGGAGATAGTGAGATACCCATTCTTACTCCTTAGCCGTTTAGATTTTTAGTTTTTTCAATCAAATATTATTTGCAGTGGAAATAGTAACAAAGCTATGGAAGTTATAAGCTACAGTAATTAAAATCTTCCAAGTTCTAAGAAAGAAAAGTAATTACGATTTTTTTTAGTTAAGGAATTTCTTTTTTTCTCTCTCTAGAAAACGGCATGGAAAAAAACTAAAAAGCGAAAGAGGAGAAGGAAGACAGTGTGTGCTTGTTGTTCCTTTCTCTCCCTCTATCTCTATGTAGTCCATACTCTCTCTCCACACACACTGTTCTTCTTCCCATTTCTTTCTCTCTCTCTCTATCTCTCTCTCTCTTCATTCTTTCTCTCTCTACAATGGCCCATCTCTTCAGGGACCTCTCATTGGGACATTCCAAGAGAGAGACCACTCCGCCGCCACCGCCGCCCTCAATTATGCCTCCCAGGCAATCTCACGCTGAAGACCTTCCGTCACCGCTCGGTCAGCTCGCCGCCAAGCTCACCGATTCCGACCTCACCCTAACGGCCTACGAGATCTTCGTCGCCGCATGCCGCACCTCCTCCGGGAAGCCTCTGAGCTCCGCTGCCAATGGCTCCAACTCCAACAGCAGCAGCAACAACAACAACCACTACTCGTCGTCCTCCACTGAGTCGCCGAGTCACAACTCGCCGAACACGCCGGCGGTGCAGCGATCCCTCACTTCCACAGCCGCCAGCAAGGTGAAGAAGGCGTTCGGTTTGAAATCGCCGGGTTCGGGGTCCAGGAAGAGTCCTGGCTCAGGTCCGGGTTCGGGTTCAGGTTCCGGTCAGGGAAAGCCGAAGAGGCCGTTAACGGTTGGGGAGCTCATGAGGAACCAGATGAGGGTTTCGGAAGCCATGGATTCGCGCGTGAGGCGTGCGCTGCTCAGGATCTCCGCTGGCCAGGTCGCTCGATTTGTGCTTTTCATTATTTTCACGATTCTCGCGTGTGCTCGTCTTCTTTTTTATTGAATGCGTGTTTGTTGCAATGCATGTTGAGAAATGGAGTTTGATCTGGCTATTGAAGCTGGTTTTTCGTTTAATTTTTTGCTTGTTTATTGGTTTTGTTGTTTGAATTTAAGTAATTGAGCTAGGTGCTTATTTGATCTGCTATTGGATAAGGTTCTTCTAGTTTTTTAGGTTGAATTGTGTGATTCTGTGATGTCGCTTTGATCCAGTTATAGGCCATAGCACGTGTTGAAATTTGAGCTGATTTTTATGTTTATGCGATTGTGCTTAATTGTTTCGTGCATGTGATTGAAAAGGGAAGACGGTATTTGAGTGTTATTGACTGCGGATTGTGCTGTGTATTGTGGTGTTTATTGCAGGTTGGAAGGAGGATTGAGTCTGTGGTGGTTCCGCTTGAGCTTTTGCAGCAGCTCAAGTCTTCGGATTTTACTGATCAGCAGGAGTATGAAGAATGGCAGAAGAGGACACTGAAGGTTCTGGAGGCCGGTCTGATTTTGCATCCACACATGCCAGTCGATAAGTCCAATTCTGCCGCACAGCGTCTGCGGCAGATTGTTCATTCGGCTTTGGATAGGCCGATAGAAACTGGGAGGAACAATGAGTCTATGCAGGTTCTTCGTAGTGCTGTCATGTCGCTTGCAAGTAGGTCATATGATGGGTCTGATTCATGCCACTGGGCTGATGGGATTCCTCTGAATCTTAGGCTTTATGAAATGCTGCTGCAGTCATGCTTTGATGCTAATGATGAGTCATCAGTTATTGAGGAGTTTGATGAACTAATGGAACAGATTAAGAAGACCTGGGGAATCCTTGGACTGAACCAGACACTCCATAATCTCTGTTTTACTTGGGTTTTGTTTCACCGATTTGTTGTGACTGGACAGGTAGATTTGGACCTGCTTTCTGCAGCTGATGGCCAGCTAGCTGAAGTAGCAAAGGATGCAAAAACAACAAAGGATGCAGAATATTCCAAAGTTTTGAGTTCTACGTTGACTTCAATATTAGGATGGGCTGAGAAAAGGCTCCTTGCATATCATGAAACTTTTGACCGTGGAAATGTTGAGACCATGCAGGGAATTGTTTCTTTAGGAGTTGCAGCAGCTAAAATTTTAGTTGAAGACATTTCTACTGAGTATCGGCGAAGAAGAAGAACTGAAGTCAATGTGGCCCGTGAAAGGATTGATACTTACATCAGGTCATCACTACGCACTGCTTTTGCTCAGGCAAGTCCTTACTGTTTGCAATTGGCTTTTCCACATTGTAAAAGTTGGTAGAATTGACTTATAGTGTCACATGGTTTGGTTACATCGACATTGGCCATTTATACTTAACATAAGAGAATGGGAATCTTTTTCCAAGAAAAAAAAAGTCTTACCTCAGCTGAGTTTCTGTAATCTTATAAAACAGGTTTTAGATTGTCAGTACCACTACAGTTTTTTGTGACTGTAAGTGGAAAAGCTACTCTATTAGCTACGATGCATGCCTGCTTCATTTGAGTTGTCATGTCTACATGTTGAACACATTTCAGACATGACACTTGTTTGACAAGCATGTCTTACGTGTCCAACTATGTCTTAATAAAATATCAAAAAATATTTTCATGCTTGGACACACCTAAATAGGATTATGAGTCGGTGTATCCAACCTTATACTTGACCTATATTCTTCAAATGAATTTAGAAATAGTATGTATTATTAATAGGAAACATTATCTAAAATACTTTATAATTAAGAAAAGACATTAAACATAAAAAGTTAGTTTGTTCTTTAATATCAATAAAATTTCTAGATATTATAATTTATCTAAAAATTCTTTATATTTATATGTACACCATCTTTTTGTGTCTAACTAAAATTTAAAATGTGTCCTGTCTTATGTTCTATCCCGTGTCTATGTAAGTATCCATGCTTGATAGACTATTAGTGGAAAAATTACTATTCTTATAAAAGCTAGACTATTAAGTTTATCCAGCAACTTATCCAGTCTAAGAACTAGGCTTAGGTGAATCCATGTTATTTGGTGTAGTTTTGGATAATACATTGTGAATTTTGACTTGATTACATTTATCATTCTACTTGAACCCTTCAGCTATCTATCTGTCTCTATTTTCTGATACACACTTATGCTGAAATGTGCTTGTTTTGCTTGTGCATAGATAATGGAGAAAGCAGACTCAAGCAGAAGAGCATCAAAAAATCAGCCAAATGCTCTCCCACTCCTTGCCATCCTTGCAAAGGATGTAGGTAGCTTGGCAGTTACTGAAAAGCAAGTGTTTAGTCCAATACTTAAGAGATGGCATCCTTTGGCAGCAGGTCTTGCTGTTGCCACCCTTCATCAATGCTATGGGAATGAATTGAAGCAATTCATATCGGGCATCACAGAACTGACACCTGATGCTGTTCAAGTGTTGAGAGCCGCCGATCAGTTGGAGAAAGACCTTGTGCAGATAGCAGTTGAAGATTCAGTGGAGAGTGATGATGGTGGTAAAGCAATAATCCGTGAGATGCCTCCTTATGAGGCTGAAGCTGCAATTGCAAATCTGGTGAAAATATGGATTAAGACTAGATTAGACAGACTGAAGGAGTGGGTTGATAGAAATCTTCAGCAAGAGGTTTGCTCTCTCCTTATTTTATGTTTTATCTAATTGATGATTTTCAATGTACATGACATCTGCTTTTTTTTTTTTGTTGGTTCCAATCATGCATAAATTGGTTACATTTAATTAAACTAACCCAGTTTATTGTGATTTCCTAGCATTGGATTGCACAAACAAATCAAGAAGGATATGCTCCATCTGCCGTTGAAGTTTTGCGGATCATGAATGAAACTTTGGATGCATACTTTCAGCTCCCAATACCGATGCATCCTGCTTTGCTTCCTGAAGTGATGGCTGGCCTTGACAGATGCCTTCAGTATTATGTTACCAAAGCAAAATCTGGATGCGGTATTATGATATTTGAAATTTAATGGTTGAGCTGTGAAATTTGACATCCTTAATAACTGTTGTTTTTTGTTCTTCTATTCAGGATCACGAAATTCATTTGTTCCAACAATGCCAGCATTGACCAGATGCACCATGGAGTCAAAGTTTCAAGGCTTTGGGAAGAAAAAGGAAAAATCTCCCAATTCCCAGAAGCGAAATCCTCAGGTAGCAACAAATGGGGATAGCTCTTCTGGGATACCACAACTCTGTGTGCGTATAAATACTTTGCAATGGATCCTGGGTGAATTTGATGTCCTGGAAAAAAGAATAATTACACTTTTACGGAACTCTGAATCTGCTCAAGTAGAGGATTTTTCAAATGGATTAGCGAAAAAGTTTGAACTCTCTCCAGCAGCTTGTCTAGAAGGAATTCAACAACTCTGTGAGGCAGTGGCATATAGAATTGTCTTTCATGATCTTAGACAGGTTTTATGGGATGGTTTATATATTGGGGATCCATCATCTTCCAGGATTGAGCCATTTCTCCAGGAACTCGAGCGGAAGTTGATGTTTGTTTCAGACACTGTTCATGAAAGAATCCGCACCCGTCTTATCACTGAAATAATGAGAGCTTCCTTTGATGGATTCTTGCTTGTATTGCTTGCTGGTGGTCCATCCCGTGCTTTTTCCCGGAAGGACTCTCAGATCATCGAGGATGATTTCAAATTTCTTAAGGAACTATTTTGGGCAAATGGGGATGGCTTGCCTTCTGAATTAATAGACAAGTTTTCAACTACTGTGAGATCTATCCTTCCCCTTTTCAGAACTGACACAGAGACCATTATAGAGCGGTTTAGACGAGTAACCCTGGAGACATATAAATCCTCTGCAAGGTCTAGGCTTCCATTACCTCCAACTTCTGGCCAGTGGGATCCATCTGAACCAAACACGTTATTACGTGTTCTATGCTATAGAAACGATGAAATAGCCTCTAAGTTTCTTAAAAAGACATATGATCTACCTAAGAAACTCTAAACTGAGAAACAGTAAATGGGATGGAAAATTGGGATGTCGGTGGGGACTATGCATTCTGCTTAACAGCCTGGTTATTCCTGTATTTATTACAACATTGCCCAGCTAATATATGTGCATTATTCTTCAGGATGCGACTCTCTTGTAGCCAAAAGCTTATTGCTACTGGCATATTCTTAAGAGTATGAAGTGAGGCAGCTCAAATGGTAGCTAGAATGGCTGGCTTACATCAGAAGGTAGTTGAATATATTCTTTCTGATTCATTTATTATTCTAAGATATATTTCACGGTGCTTCTTTGTTCTTTCTACGTTTATTTTTTTTGGTCTGTCCCTCGCTCTTCTCTCTCTCTCTCTATATATATATATTATATGAAAGTGATGTTCTTGTTCTCTTATTCTTTTGTTAAATTCCTCTGTGGGTTGCCCCATTTCTACTAGTGCATTGTATAGCTTACTGGTTGATTGAGTATAGCTTAATTGTTCTTAGTTGGGATCTAGCATTGTGTCAGTTTATTGGGAAATTTTTGTTATGTAATATATATCATTGTGTGTACACACTATAACGGTTCAGATATCATTTATCATAAATGAGATGTGAACCCCACTTAAATTAGACTCGTAATATCTTGCGATTATGGGGATTGAGTATAAGTTGGCGTGATGTCCCATTCATTCGGTTAAAAAATATAGATACTTGCAAAACAAGTCTAGTTTATTAGATAATTTGGGCTGTCGGGCGCAGTATAATGGAGTTTCTACTTTGGAAGAGATGGGATGCGCCAAGTGTGGACAGCTAGAAACAGCTGCGGCTGCGTGATTGATGGAAAGTGTAATCTTGATCTGCCAGAACAATCACTTTCCGTAAATTAAAATAAGGACATTCATGTGGCCACTCATGTTGTACACTTAAATTTACACCTCTCATAAAAGGCTTGTTATTTCATTAAGTAGATAATTATCTGAAAAGAAAAGGACAAAAGAGCGTAATTAAAGAAAGAGAAGAATGTTTTGTTTTTTTTTTAACGTGACATGTAAGTGTACAATTTGAGTGATCTTCATCATTAAAAGTTAGGGAGCTAATTTCTTTGACACTAGTACCCACAAAAATCATAATTATAATGTATATTTTGTTTTTTTCCATATATCCTCCTTTTGGAAAATCATAAATCGTTACTTTCTCTTGTAAATTATATTTAAAATGTGATTAAATAATATTTTTAAGAGAAATTTTTGACATTTTTGTCAGATTACTTATAATTTTGTTATGGTGGATAACTTGGACTGTTTGACGAGCGGTACACTCGCTGTATTGGGCTATTGGCAATAAATATCCTAAGTAGACGTAGTTAGTGTGTGTATATTTTATCAATTGGAATAATCACATGATTTTGCGATGTCAACATCGTTAACTTGATGTCAACATCGTTAACTTGTACAGTTGTACTTTAAGATGTCCGATGAGTTAAATATCAAAGTAGTATATGTACTTACATTCGAGTCTTAAATGATTTTTAAAGTTAATTATTTAAATTCGTCTTTGAAATTATCTTCTGAGAGACTCATAATAGTTCTTAAAAATAATTTTTGTTCATCCTTTCCATTGAAGAGGACTGAAAGTCTGAAACGCCGTTTTATATTTATTTAAAAAAAAAACAAAAGGAAAACCTGAGGTTTTCCTTCTCTAACCCGAGGAAAACTTGAGTTTTCCTTCTCTAACCCGAGCCCCTTCCTCTTCCCCTTTCTCTCTGTTGCCATCCGTCACAGTGTCGCGCCGCGCTGCATACTTCTCCTTTTCCAACCTAGTCTCTTACACTCTTGTCTCTTCTCAGTTTCTCTCCCTCTCCCCCTTCTCTTGTCTCCTCTCAGTCTTTCTCTGCCTTCCTTGTCTCAAAATTAATTTTTCATTACCTTATTTTATTTTTCTTCATACACAACCAACTATCAATTTTTATAGATGAATTAATTAAACATTTTCATTACTCATCAATTTTCAGTCAATAAAAACAAAAAATAAAAAATAAAAAAAAGAAAGAAAATTTGCTATGCTTCTTAAGAAGTGATCACCAAAATCGGATTTGTGGTTTGACATCGAAGGTTGAGAATGGCGAACTCCACTGCCACTCTTGTCAATGCTACATCGGTCGAGTTCGAGAACAACTTTGACAGCAGAACGACGACATAGCGGTGCAGCTGGTCTAGAAGGAAAAGTAGAGAAGCGGCAGTGGCAACGCACTGACTTGTTGGAGCCGAGAGTAGCCGAGAGTAGCGAACTGGAGTAGAAGATGCGAGTCGGTTCCGTAAGCTAAGATCGACAATGGTAACAGCTCTCGGTGCAGCTGGGAAACAGAAGGCACCAAGTGCGGCGCCATAATAATAATAACAAAAAACTAACGGAACAGTAGAGATTGGGGAAGAGGGAGGAGAAGAGGAAGAGGATGGGTTGGGGAAGGGGAAGGGAATTGGAGAAGGGTTAGGAAACGGGAGCGTTTTTTTTTATTATTATTTAATGAATACAAAAAGACGTTAATTATTAACTTCAATGATCACTATGAGACTCAAGTGCAAGTTCAAGAACTATTTTGAGATTTAACTATTCATTTAAAGAAAAAAGAATTAACTTATTTTCAAAAATTGTTTATGAAAACATATTAATCTCATTTATTTGAAATTCTAAAATCTAATTTAGTAATAATTTATTTTCAGAAAAAATTTATGCCAAAACTTAAAATTTGTTTTTTCTCGAAAGGTAAATAGTTGATAATTTTTATGTCAAAAGAATAAAAAGTAGCATATAAAATTATTATTATATCCCTCAATTATTATATTTCTTGTTAAAGAATTCTTTTTTTGACATTGAAGATGTTTGGAAATTAAAAATATATTCTAAAAATATATATAATAAAACATATTTGTAATTCATTCATCGTACTATTAAAATTAACTTTCAATTATTTATAATATTAAACAAACAATTTTTTATTGTAGTTAGAAATAATATTTCCAAATATAATATTCCTAGAAATATAATTCGTTGAAATATATTTTTTATTATTGAAATAAAAGCTTACTTAAAATGGCATTTTACTTGTGTCCTGGGATCAAATTCAGGCTACAAGGGGAATGAATACATATCTTATACATGTTATTGACACAAATTTTACATATCTTTAGGCTTAAACAATACACATATAGAACGAGGCACCGAGGATTGATGCAAGGTGCAAAATAGAATGATCAAATAAAGCGATAAGTAGGCATGCCATGCCACACTCCAAAAATGGAACATGATCACCTAGCTCATTGCCTTTTGTGTGTTCACCAATTTGTTCCTCTCATACATACTAATTTTTCCGCTCCGGTGATTGGAGGCACTCCTTTACAATTTCCTTGATCCTCCTCTTCATTTGTTTATCTTTCACACCAGCAAGCATGTCCCGGTAGAACATTTCCAACCTCATTAGCGTCCTATGATCTGCAGTCTCCAACATGTTCTCCCATTCTTTTGCAATGTTGAATGAACCTGAATCCTTCAATGAAGCAGGGACATCTTGCTCAGCAAAAGGTTTTCCGAAAACACAACCATGAAGTATGCTAGCATATTGTTCCATTGTGGATAGCTTCAATTGAAGCTGCTTCAGCTCATTCAGTGCCGAGGATAATTTCTCATCTGTTTCTGTTTTTACTTCGGCCTCCTTTTCTTTCTCTCTGTCCTGCTCGAGGGAGCTCTTTGATTCCTCTTCCTCTGAATCTTCGGTCGCTGGAGGCCACCGCACCTTGGTGGGAGTATAACAATCCAATTCGTTACCAGTTCCAAGAACTCCACATCGCCCCCTACCCCAAGACCACACCTTATATCCATCCCGCGCAACAATAACAGTATGTGCAGCTCCACATGCAACTTGAACCGGATCTGGAAACTTAGGTTGGTATGGAGCACACGGTTTAAGCAAGGGTGAGAGGGCATCACCAGAATCTGATGAACCACGACCAGCATCAGGGCATAAGCCAAGACCCTTCTCCATTCCCCATGACCACACATCCCCTGATGAGGAAACCACACTTGTATGAAACAAGCCGCAATCGATACCAATAAGAGATATATCTTGCGGCAAGTCTTGAACAGGTGTAGGAAATAATGCGCTTTGTGTTGTTCCATGCCCGAGTTGGCCATTATCCCCAAGGCCAAAAGTCCAGCACTTGCTTTCCAACTCGGTAGATTTCTTTTTGCGAGTGAGCAAGGCAGTGTGAGCAGCACCACATGCTATGTCATAAATTGTCCAAGGGGACTCCTCACCAAATGTTTTCACAACTTCTGGATGTGCCCTGTTCTCCCTATCCCCCAATCCTAACTGGCCATGGTTGTTAAAACCCCAAGAGTAGCAGACCAAATCTTCACCATTGTTTGATTCTCCGGCACTAACCAATGCTACAACATGCTCATTTCCACATGCAACCTTGGCAACATTAAGGCCATGAAAGGCCAGTATTGGCATTGGAATGAAACTACTTACAAGAGAGAATTCACCTTTGCTTTCTTGTGGGCAGTTTCCCCACATCCAGAGGGTGCCACGATTATCAATAGCCATAGACATCATTCCTCCTGCTTTGACAGCATGTATCTGCCAAAATTAAATGGGCAAAAACACACATTAAGACATTCTCACGATGTTTTATGTTTTAGGATGAAATTCATGTTTCTTATTGTACCTTAATTGATCCTTTTCCTTCTACTTCAGAGACACCAGTTGAAGAATCAAGTGGGTGCGACTCGGGAAACTTATTCAATAAGTGGGGCGCTAGGTTATAAACTCCACCAATAGAATTTTCATCAGGTGTATCCTCTCCGTCCGTGCCAAGTTGACCATCCATACAGTAGTCAAGGATGTAGATACTAATCATGAATATAAAGTAAACAAAACTCTCAAAAGTAAAAATAAGTAATATCCGTAACTGAATTCGACTAAGTGACTCCCAGCATATTAAGGATACAAATATTGTAACCCCAACTCCAAACGGACCCGTCATCTGTCAACACACAGAAGGAAGAGTTATTGCGGCAAAAAACAAATTCCAATAAGTTGAACCTGCCTAAGATTACACCAGATACCTAGTACTCATGGTGCTACATATCTATATCAGCACAAAATTCCAAAGGCATCCACATGATATTCACTCTTGCAAAAGCAGGGTATAGTAATTGATCCATTTTTGGAGGGAGAGAGACTGAATTCTTCTTCCCTTGTTAGCACTTATCAATGTTTACTGAGACCCAAAGGACATAAAAAAAAGGCACAAATTGGACATATTTATTCACACCATTACACTTGCAATGCAATCAAGAAGATGCATAAAATTTGTTATATAGTCTCAAATATTTTTCTCCATATTAATTTCATATAGTTGATGTTAACAACTATTACTGCTCAAAAAGTAGCATTACATGTAGTTTGAAAATGCAGCCAATAATACAACAAGAGTCTGGCAACATATCATTAAAAATCATTCTAATGTCTTAGCTGACATAACAATTTATCATATATTCCTTATTCCCTTATATAAGCTTATAAAGAAAAAGGGTTCAATTGTTCCTCTTTTGATCAAATTAATTAAACATGTGCTAAAAAAAGCCAGATACTACATTGTAGTGAATCTTTCATTTAATTGTTTATACCGGTTAAGCTAAGAATTCTGCAACAGTGAAATATGTTAGAATGCATACAAAGCTTTAAATATCATATGACCAAGCAAGTCTTCAGTATAAGCAGACTGAAGGACTTCACAAAGCAATTCAACTGAATCAGTCAATATTATAACCATTTTACTCTTGCTTGGTGCAATGAAAGCCATACACGGTTGAAAAGGCTATATACCCTTTATCTTCAAGTTCCACCCACAAGTACCAAGTAGTGAAAATCAAAATCTTCTCACTTTCACTCCACTCCCAACTTACTTCCCCTGTTGTCACTCAACACCTTTGTCACTTATGTTCAAATACACAAAACCATAGCTTTTTATTTATTTCTTTCTTCCCAAAAAAAAAAAGTTTAAAATTTTTGAAACATGATTAGAAAAGTTAAAAGATGCAATCTGCATACACTATCAGCAGAAAGTTTTACCCAGAACCTAATCTAACAGCAAAAGTTTCAAACTTCAATACATACACTTTAATTGGTAATATAAGACAACAAATTTGATTAGATGACGCTGCAAGCAAGTTTACACTACTCTTAATGTATCAAAATTAATTAACTTCAAAAAAAGAAAAATAATAAATAAATAAATAAATAAATAAATAAATAAATAAATAAAGGGAAATTGAGAAGGTGTGAAGAGTTACACTGTTACAGAACCTGCAAGAGCAAGATTATGATATGCACCAGAAGCAATAGCAACAATTTTGGGTGTGTCTGCTTCTCCTCCATTAGGGTTCTGAAACTTGACCTGAACTGGTAAAAGCTCATCCTTTTCTGAACCATGGCCAAGCCTCCCAAACATTCCTCTTCCCCATGAGTACACACTCCCATCCCCTGCATCCAACAACACTGGAACATTATTTCCCTCTTTCACACACAGAAAAAAACAGAGAAATTTGAGGGTCTCTTTGAATATAGCGGTGTTACCAGTAAGAAGGAGAGTGTGCGCTTCCCCGGCAGTGACGGCGATGGCCTTGTGCGATGGGTTGCCGGAGTTTGGAATGTTTCCGGCGTCATCCATGGTCTCCGGCGAGTTCGCAAAACCAGAAGCTGAGCTACCACTCACATCACAGAACAGAGATGCTGTCGACTGTTTTTCCTGATAAGCTCGATTCGATGGCGTCAATTATTGCCGATCATTTCTATTTTTTTTTCTTATTGTATTAATTTATTCTATTTTATAGTTAGTTAAATAATATAATTTTGATAGTGGATATTGTTTCTCCATAATTGACAATATTATTTCAAATTAACTTTAATAAACAATTTCTCTCATTATAACCATGGAATAAAATAATAAAAATAAAAAGTAATTTAGGTATAAAACTTTAACCCACTATATACTCTCCCTTGTGAAATGTTATCCTTTGACAATATGATTTAGTATAGCAAGTAATCACATTTTTATATACGGATTAAAATATTAAGAAAATGTTAAGCTAAGTGGTAAAAGAATCCAAAAATTGTTTAACCAAGTGATCAGTCCAATTCTTAAAACATATATAATATAAAAATACTAGAATTTATTTTTTTTCCAATAATTAATTAATAATATTTAAAAATATAAATTAAAAAGATGTTGTCAAACTATTGAATTATAAAAAATTATATTAATAATTAAAAATATTAGCTACAAAATAATAAATTCTGTTTGACTTTTGAAATTTTTTCTATATTGTGTAACATCAACCAAAAAGAGAGATGAGAATATAGTATAATCTAAAATGATCATGTAAAATAATTTATAACAGGTTAGACCTTTCTATACTATAGCAAATTCATTCACAAGAACGAATAAAGATATGCGTATATCCACCATTATGAATGCTGCAAAGAACAATGGTAAATAACATTTTATGAAGGTCGTTCAGTTGTTCCAATAGATATGAGAATAATGAGACGCTATCTAATTTCAAAAGGAAGGATAGGAATATACCTTATCCCCCAAAATAGAAGATACATACTAGTACAAAAGCAGTTGGCAAAACAACAACAACATGTGTGAATTGCACGTAATGGTATGTGATTTTTGATTGATTTGCCTAGCTAGGCAGGTAGCTTAAGCGTGCTGCATGGGTAATTACCTCATCATCAAATTACGCTTTGGAATTCTCCACCCTACAAACTAACTAAATAAAGCTTCCTTCCTTCCTCTGATCTTACTCTTTCCCTTCACGTGCCCCCAAAGACAAAGAATATTCACAGCCACAATTAACCACACCCCTTCAATTTCCCATCATATCTATAACTATATCCTAAATTCCCATTCTTCCAACTACCCCAACAAACAAACAAACAAAACCACCAACTGTCATAACAACCCTCTCTCCATAACAATGGATTCCGTTGCTTCTAATTCTGATAATAATAATAATAATAATTCTTCTTCGTCATCATCGTCGTCTTCGTCGCAGCAGAATCATCACCACCACCACCCCCGGTTCAAGCCGAGCCAACCAATCTCGGACCGGATAGTCCGTGCCCTGAGGCACCGCCTCCTCCTCCTCCACCGCTCCACCACCACCTTCTTCGTCTTGGGCGCCACCGCGAACGTCTACACGGTGAACCTCTCGTCCACACCATCATGCACGTGCCCGGACCGAACCACCCCATGCAAGCACATCCTCTTCGTCCTCATCCGTGTCCTGGGCGTGCCCCTCGACGACGCCTGCCTAAGGCGGAGGACCCTCCGACCCTGCCAGGTCCAGCGCCTGATGGCGGCACCCACGCTCCCCGAGGCAGTGGCGGGAGACGCGCTGAAGCAGAGGTTCCGGCAGGTGTTCTTGGAGGGAGGAGGATCGTCGTTATCGTCGTCGTCGATCGAGACGGAGGAGGGTGCCACGTGTCCCGTGTGCATGGAAGAGATGGGGAAGGAAGAGAAGCTTGTGGCATGTGGGACATGCAGGAACCCTATCCATGAAGAGTGCCTTATGAGGTGGAAGAGGAGCAATGGGAGGAGATCGGCGAGTTGCGTGATATGCAGGGCACGGTGGCGGAATAGGGCGGAACAGGATAAGTATGTTAACCTCTCCGCGTATGTTAGCGAGGATGATGATGTCATGCCACCCCCTTCTTCGTCTCTCTGCACTGATCATCCCTAGGTTGTCAATATACTTAATGTTTGTAAAGTGGTAGCATTTAATGGGAGCTGATTCTGAAGAATAAATGTAAAGATTTAATTTATGTTGCAATTAGTGTAGTTAGAAAGTTGTGTTCATGAGAGTTATTTAACTGTGTTGTGTATGACGTTGATTGACTTTCTGACACCACAATTTGGATCGGAACAAGATCCCACTTGGCATGTGTCTACTGCCAAATGCATGGATGTTATGGTGCTGCATTTTTCCTATAAGTAATATTTTGTGTTTTATAAAATACAGAATAGAAGTTCACTTCTCAATATAATTTTCCCTTAGTGGCCAAGCACTTCATCCCACATTAGTTCTCTAGATTACTTTCATACTTTGTGCTCAAGTTTTAGAGTTTAGCTAGGCACGTTTTCCTACTGATCCTTATCCTTTCTCTTGGCTCCATCATATCTTACTTTCAAGAACAAATGCCATTCTAAAGATTTGACTAAGTTTTCTCCATACCTTTTAAGTTTTCTTGATCTTTACTACCACCCCACCCCTTAATCCCACTACACCACTGCAATCTCACCGCACCCCAACTAAAGATGGATTCAAAATAGGTGATAGAGAAAGAAAAAAAAAATAATGTAGGAATGGATGGATGGAAATTTGGATTTGTTTACAGGAAGAAGCATCAAAAGCCAAATTTCCTGCATGTGGTATTATAGACCAAGAACTACTTCAACCCTCTTACTCGCTTCTTCCACCATATATATTTCACGACTTTGGAATAATCTCATCTCTCAGAACAAACTCCAAATCATAGATGCAGCTACAAAATTGCTTCACCACTTTCTTCTTCTTATTTTTCTTCATCGTTATCTTCATCTTCTCCTTTTTATGCTAGTTTGATATCCTTTGTTACACCCATCACAGCAATAAACTTGTCGGCCACACTATCATTATTCTTCGATTCAATGATGAAGAATAATCGAAGTTAATGAAGGATTGCAAGGGTTTTGGTTCCAAATAGCACGTTTTGGTTCCAATACAAGAATAATATAAAAGCACTCGCAACACAATATGACAGTAATGATGAACAAGCAAATATACAAAGTAAAACAATAGTAAGAACACACTCATATTTTAAGTGAAAAACTCTCTTAATGTAAGAGGTAAAAACCACAAATCATCCAAACTAATGAAATAGCTCTACTATAATCAAATGAGGTATAAGAGAGTCTCAAACAAAGCACAGATCGTGCATATAACCAGCAAAAAATTCAATATACCAAAGCTATTAAAAGTAAGAAGATGAAGAATACCCAAAAAATAGAACTGTTGTTCAAAACCTATTTTTCTTTATGCAAATCTCCCATCAAAATCTCCATTGTCTAGAATGAAGAACAAGATGAGCGAAACTGCGGTTCAAATTTCAAGCCAATCCAACGGTTAATGAGAAACTGCTGCTCAAAGATTATAAAAATGGAAAATCTATTTTTTTTCTTGTGAAGCCAGTTTCTTCCACTGAAGACCTCCAATCAACATCTTTATTGTCCAGTATGAAGAACAAGATGAGAGGAATATTCAGTTCAAATTTTAAACCGATTCAACAGTGAAGGAATGAGAAATTTTTATTTGAAATTTACTGTTTTGTATAAAAACAAAAATTCTGTTTTACTTTTTTCTCTCACACTTTGTGACTACTCTTTCACACTCAAAGAGACCCTAAAAATTTGATTAGGATAGTGACACAAGGGTAACAAGAATACATCCCAAAAAGTTGGGCTTGGGTCTCACAAAGGAGAGAAAAAAACTCAATAAATCTCCCACTTCTCGACTAGGTGGAGGCCCTTGCCATTTCGACGATCAAACATGTTTCAAACTTATCTCTTGACAATGCTTTTGTCATCATATCATCACCATTATCATCAGTGTGAACTTTCCCAACACACTACAAGAAAAATGGCCTATGGCCACGCTTTTTTTTGCCACGCTTCAAAAGCATGGCCAAAAGTGGTCAATGGCCACGCTTTTGTGAGGGTAGCGATTGCATAGAGATTTGGCCACATTTTTTCTTGTCACGCTTCAAAATCGTGGCGAAAAAGGTCAACAGCCACGCTTTTGGAAGGGTAGCAGTTGATTAGAGATATGGCCACGCTTCTTTTTTGCCATGCTTCAAAAGCGTGGCCAAAAGTGGTCAATGGCTACGCTTTTGTAAGGGTAGCAATTGCATAGAGATTTGGCCACGTTTTTTCTTGCCACGCTTCAAAAACGTGGCGAAAAAGGCCAACGGCCACGCTTTTGGAAGGGTAGCAGTTGATTGGAGATATGGCCACGCTTTTTTTGTGCCACGCTTTAAAAGCGTGGCCAAAAGTGGTCAACTGCCACGCTTTTGTGGGGGTGGCGATTGCATAGAGATTTGACCACGTTTTTGGAATAAAACGTGGCCATAGAGGGAACGAGGGACTCTTTTGGCACGCTTTAAAGCGTGGCCAAAAGGTTTTGGGAAAATAAACCCTAAGTTACCCCAAAGCAAGCTTCAATCTGAAAACCCTTTTGGCACTCTCTCACTCTCAACTCTTACCAAGTTACCATCGTCACTCAGCTCTCGACTCCATGGCAACCTTGGAAAAGCTCAGATCCCCGCCGTCACCAGCACCGTCCTCGCTGTGCCATTAGCCTCTCCTCCGCCTCGTCTCCTCCTCGTCACTAGCATCGTCCTCCTCGCCAATCTCCTCTGCATCGTTGCCAGTGTCGTCTTCTCTGCTCTCCTACTTTGGCCATCTTTCTGCTCTGGCCACCATGCCCTAACCCTCAACATTGCGCTGGCCACCGTCTTCTTTGTCATCCCTTCCACCGCGCCTCCGCCTCGCATCTGCTACATCCCTCGTTCGTGCTCCTCCTCGCCGATCTCCTCTACATCGTTGCCAGTGTCATCTTCTCTGCTCTCCTTCCTTGTGGTTTCACCTTACTTTTGTCATCGCCTTTCTGCTCTGGCCATCTTCCTGCTTTGGCCACCATGCCCTAACCTTCAACATTGCGCTGGCCACCGTCTTCTTTGTCATCCCCTCCACCGCGCCTCCACCTCGCATCTGCTGATCCCTCGTTCGTGTTTGTCTCGCCATTTTTGCTTTGGTCGATTTTCCCTGCTGGTGCATTCGTCTCTGCCATTCCCTGCCTCGCCGTTTTTGCTTCGCTTGATTCTCTACTGAGGGTTTGTACATGTTATTTTACTCTATTCAATTTCTCGTTTACAATTTCTCGCGAATTAGGATGGATTATTGTTTATGACAAATTTGATGCTTCGGATTAGGTTTGGAGTATTTAACTAATTTTAGGGTCACATTAAACTTGTACTGTATGTGTACTAAGGAAAATAGAAAATAGACTTTTCATATTGAATAACTTTTTAGTATGCTAATTCAACATATGAATGGGATAGATAATACTGCTACAATACTTGCGACATTCAGGATACTTAAAATGATCAATTGATTATCATCATTGCAGAAGTCAACACCAAATGCCTTTTATTATACCATTTTGATTATTAATATCCCGTGAATTGTTTTTTAGAAAGATTATGACTGTGAATAATCTTAACTTGTCCAGGTTGTAATATTTAGAGATGGGACATATCTGACCTTAAAAGAAGTTTTTGAGAGTTTGGACTAGACTGGGTTAAATCTTATTCCTAAAGTAGGATAATCTCATTCAAGGTAACTATTTTTTATGCTATAGAAAGAAAAAGCTGCTCAATTATGCTAATATAAATATCTCTTCGAATTTCGTGTGAATTTCCTAGAAATTATTGATTGATTGATTTTTGGTGATGTTTTTCAGGTATAGAGAAGGAAATTGGATCATTACAATTGGAAGTATGTGAAGCAGTTATTCATTGATCACTGATTATTTTTTTGCTGAACTTTGGGATTATCTCTAATGTTTTTCTTTCTTACTATTTTTAGGAAAAGAAGCTTCTTGCTGAGATAAAGAGAACTGCTAAGACGGGAAACGAGGTATGATCCACATTTTCTCATAGGTTTCTTATGCATAATTACTTGAGAAGCTGTCACGTTGATTTGAATGTGTTCGAATTGGCTTACTTTTGGTTCGAAACATCTTATATATTGAAAGAGCCTTCTGTCAAAAGTTTTAAAAGTATTAAAAACTATTATTTCTCTCTAGTCTCTAGATAATCTGTTGTGCCAAACATGCTAATATATTCTTCTTTTCCTGTGCAATATTCAGGTTGCAACTAATATAAAGTTCTTGCTCGACAGTTGGTAAGGCTTACACAGTAGATTGCTAACCTTTAAGGTAGTCAAGCTCAGATGAGAGGCATAGCAACTCACACACAGGTAAAGAACAAGCATTCAGAATAAGGAAAAGTTGTATGGACAAGTAAATTTAACCAGTTCTTGAACAAATAAGGACAATTATGCTATTATAATTGTTTTATTTTGGCAAATGAACTTAAATACTTAATACTGAGGCAAGTTGAATGTTTAAATATGATTGTTCCATCCAATAGCTTGTAACTAGGTTATGTTAGAGCTGGAAGAAGTTTAAAAGAATGACTATACTTTTAGTATTCAACAGCACAAGATTAAACAAATACATGGGACAACTTGATTTTTTTTTGTACAACTTTATAAAGAACAAGCATTCCGAATAAGGGACTTGCTACCTATATGGATTATTTTCATATTGTATGTGTACAATTTTATAGTATTACATGGCAATTAAATAAGGAAATATAGATTGGAGGGAACCCTACCTATAGTCTATAGGCAACTCTTACCACTAATACTATATGTATTATGTTTTCTCATTTAATTTCAACTTCTCTTTTTATATTTAGCACTTATTGCAATGAAGAGACCTAGTAAATCTAGAAATTGTGCTATGTTTAACTGTATATAGTATGCTGATAACTCTGATTTCGATATTCTATTGTGGAGATCTAAGATCTGGTTGAACTTGACTGATTTTATTTAATGTGCATAGCTTGTGTGTTTATTTTTCGTTTTTCTTGTTGTCTTGACTGTTCGCCGGCCTTATTGTCTGATCTAATTTTTCTTCTGATCTGGTTGCTGGACGGCCTTTTGTTTGATAGAGTATCATATTATGGTGTAGCTCATATTTTTCTTGGTCCCTATTTTTCTTTGAAAACTGTAGCTCATATGTAATTTATGGTGTAGTTTGTGTAATACTGCAGTCTATTATTTCCATGCTGTTACCAATAATTGATTGATCATGCTCTCACCAATATTTCTGTTTGATTAATCTGGTTTAACTCATTCTGTTTAGCTTGTTTAGTTCAACTAATTTAGTTTAGTTAAATTAGGTGGTTAATTAGAGAATTTGGACTGTTATATGAACTGCAATGATTTCAGTTTGTGGAACTGGTTAAGTCATATGAATTCTGTTTACTGTTTGCTTGAACCTGGGAAACAGCTATTTACTGCTGCTGTTTAATAAGTGTTGCTGCTTCGTGCCATGTGTTAGAAACCTAGTAGATCTAGAAATTATGCTATGTTTAACTGTATATAGCATGTTGATAATTCTGATTCTGATCTTCTACTGTGGAGATCTAAGATCTGGTTAAACTTGACTTATTTTATTAAATGTGCATAGCTTGTGTGTTTATTTTTCGTTTTTCTTGTTGTCTTGACTGTTCGCTGGCCTTATTGTCTGATCTAATTTTTCTTCTGATCTGGTTGCTGGACGGCCTTTTGTTTGATAGAGTATCATATTATGGTGTAGCTCATATTTTTTTGGCCCCTATTTTTCTTTGAAAACTGTAGGTCATATGTAATTTATGGTGTAGTTTGTGTAATACTGCAGTTTATTGTTTCCATGCTCTCACGAATAATTGATTGATCATGCTCTCACCAATATTTCTGTTTGATTAATCTGGTTTAGCTCATTCTGTTTAGCTTGTTGAGTTCAACTAATTTAGTTTAGTTGAATTAGGTGGTTAATTAGAGAATCTGGACTGTTATATAAATTGCAATGATTTTAGTTTGTAGAACTGGTTAAGTCATATGAATTCTGTTTGCTGTTTGCTTGAACCTGGGAAACAGCTATTTACTGCTGCTGTTTAATGTGTTGCTGCTTCGTGCCATGTGTTAGCAAATCATTTCCTCGTTGTGATTCTTTGTGCTTATTATGCATTCATGCTCATTACATCCTTAATCATTGGTTGCTGCTGATTTCTCGATTTGCATTTCCTCTTCTGCTCACTAATTAACAAAGTAATGTTACTATGCTTTGTGTTTTGCAATAACAACCACTAACAACACTGAAGCTATTGAGAGAGAAGAAGAACAAGTTTGAAGAGGTTCTGTTGTTTCCGCTTTGCTCCTTCATCCCTGCTGGTGCATTCGTCTCTGCCATTCCCTATTTAGTTTTCTCTGCCATTAGTCACTGAGTCTGCAGTTTATTGGTTAGTTTCAAGGTGTATTGTAGTTTCTATGTTTTTAAGTTTTATAAGGTTCAGAGTGTGATGAAATTAAAAAGTGTGGAGCCTGGACCATAGTAGTATTTTGATTGTTGCATATTCCAGTTCAAAAAGCTTGATGACCATTTCTATATATGCTATGAATACATTATGCATATGGTTTGTGGTTCTCACACTGGCCAATAATTGGGAATTGTGACAACTAGATTATAATTCTTTTTTTCAAGACTTTTATTTGCGTTCGAGTTCTAAAAAAAAGCTTTAGATAAAAATGGTTATCCCTTCACTTTTTTGTCTAAGAAAAAACATATTTAAAAAAATAATATTTTAAAATTGGGAATGCTATTAAATGGGCCATCTCAGTTAAAATAAGCCTTATTTAAATTTGAATTTACTTTTTACTTATTCAAAATTTAAATTTAAATTTGCTTTTTTAAAAGGGGGTCTTAATGCGTTTCCCCATTAGCAATCAGTAGCTCCCAACACTTGCTTCCATTTTCCCTTTTTTATTCCTTCACATTCACATCAACCCACTTTATACTTTGCATTAACTAGCAAATTGTATTAAAGTTTAAGAAAATTGAAAACAAAATTATGAGTTAGGACTTAGGAGTATAAAAGTATAAATGGCACAGCATGATGAGTGGATTTTAGTAGTAGTAGAAAGAACAAATGCATTAGGCCATTTAAGGATATTCTACTCTCTTGCTATTTTTAATTAGCAGTTTGGGTTTCAATGTAGCTTATTTTTGTTTAGGCTTTCGATAGTTATCTATCCACTGCTGCTACCTCTTCTTTGTTCTGCTGCTCCTGTGGTAATATAATAGTCTGCTGCTGCTGAATAGCTGTTCGCTGCCTGGTACATGGAATCGTGATCTCACACACTTTCTTCACAACTTCGCGTAGCTGACCATCAAGTGCACTAGGTCGTCCAAGTAATACTTTACGTGAGTAAGGGTCGATCCCACAGATATTGTCGGCTTGAAGCAAGCTATGGTCATCTTGTAAATCTCAGTCAGGCAGATTCAAATGGTTATGGGGTTTTGATAATTAAAAGATAAATAAGACATAAAATAAGATAGAAATACTTATGTAATTCATTGGTGGGAATTTCAGATAAGCGTATGGAGATGCTTTGTTCCTTCTGAATCTCTGCTTTTCTACTGCCTTCATCTAGTCATGCGTACTCCCTTCCATGGCAAGCTGTATGTTGGGGGATCACCATTATCAATGGCTACCGTCTGTCCTCTCAGTGAAAATGGTCCGGCTACGGGTTACGTAGGGCTAATCATCTGTCGGTTCTCGATCGTGTTAGAATAAGATCCAATGATCCTTTTGCGCACTGTCACTGTGCCCAACACTCGCGAGTTTGAAGCTTGTCACAGTCATCCCATCCCAGATCCTACTCGGAATACCACAGACAAGGTTTAGACTTTTTGGATCTCAAGAATGATGCCAATTGATTCTAGCTTATACCACGAAGACTCGGATCTCACGGAATGGAAGGCTCTGTTGTCAGGAGAGGCAACCATGCGTTGTGGACCAGGAGGCCAAGAGATACACACTCAAGCTATTGCAAATAGAACGAAAGTGGTTGTCAGGCACGCGTTCATAAGTGAGAATCATGATGAGTGTCACGGATCATCACATTCATCAGGTTGAAGTACGAGTGAATATTTTAGAATAAGAATAAGCTTGAATTGAATAGAAGAACAATAATACTTTGCATTAATTCATGAGGAGCAGCAGAGCTCCACACATTAATCTATGAGGTGTAGAAACTCCACCGTTGAAAATACATAAGTGATAATGGTGTTCATTGGTTTCTGCCCCAGAGGGGAAACCAGAATAACCAAGACGTCTAATACCATGAGAAAAAGTAATATTTATACTAAACCTAGTAGCTAGGGTTTACAGAAAATGAGTAACTAAGGTAGATAGTGCAGAAATCCACTTTCGGGGCCCACTTGGTGTGTGCTTGGACTGAGCATTGAAGCTTTCACATGTATAGGCTTTTCTTGGAGTTAAACGCCAACTCTGGTGCCAGTTTGGGCATTTAACTCCAGCTTTTATGCCAGTTCTGGCGTTTAATGCCAGAAAAGGGTCTCTGATCGATGTTTTGACTCCAATTTGGACAATCAAATCTCGAACAAAGTATGGACTATTATACATTGTTGGAAAGCCCAAGATGTCTACTTTATAACACAATTGAGAGCGCACCAATTGGGCTTCTGTAGCTCCAAAAAATCTATTTCGAGTGCAGGGAGGTCATAATCCAACAGCATCAGCAGTTCTTTTTCAGCCTCTGAATCAGATTTTTGCTCAGGTCCCTCAATTTCAGCCAGAAAATATCTGAAATCACAGAAAAACACACAAACTCATAGTAAAGTCAAAAAATGTGATTTTTTCATAAAAACTAATAATTATATACTAAAAACTAACTAAATCATATTAAAAACTACCTAAAAACAATGCTAAAAAGCATATAAATTATCTGCTCATCACTGCCGCTGCTACCTCTCTAATTCTGCTTCTATTGTGCTACCACTTTGCTGCTGTTGTGGAACGGATTAGAACAGTAATTAAAGTTGGTTTATGAAAATTTAAATACATCTATTAATTTGTTATTGATGTTATGCGTGTTAGTGCTTTCCTGGGGCACTCATCACTTTAGGCCCTTCTTTAAGCATTGCTAAAATTCAATTTTCTCTGTTATTTTATGTCTAATGCCTTCAAAGTATTTTGGAGGCTTGCACAACATTGTCTCTTAGTTAATTAGGAAGTTAGATTTGTAGTTAGTGAGACTAATAGTAAGGACTTCAATTTAGAAACTTAGCTATCTACGTGAAATATATAGGTTTTCGATGGATATGTCGAAAGACTAGATGGATACACCACGTCATGAGAAAGAATATCAAGTTGGTGTAGAAAGATTTTTACACTTTGCTTTCTTATCAAATGGAGTTCCTCAAGGGAAAGAAATTCAATGCCCTTGTGTAAAGTGTTGTAATATATTTTGGTTAAAGAGAGATGATGTATATGATCATCTAATATGCCACGATTTTGTAAAAGGTTATAGGCGGTGGTTTAATCATGGGGAATCACTTTTTGCTATGGATATTGACAGTGACATAGGCCGTGAATATAACTGCAATGATAACATTGATGAGTTGTTACGTGATAGATTTCGAGATAATACAGAAGTTGACAAACAAAACATGGGGCCTAACGAATGTACAAAGGAATTTTATAAATTGATAGACAGGGCAAGCCAAGAACTATACCCTGGGTGTAAAGGATCCACAAGATTATCCTTTACCATTCGTCTTTACTTGTTAAAATGCTTGCATGGTTGGAGTAATGTGTCATTTACTTCTCTCTTGGAATTATTGAAAGAAGCAATGCCATATTTGAATATTCCTATTTCTTTTGATAAAACCAAGAATATGGTGAAGAACTTGGGTCTTGACTACCAAAAGATCGATGCATGTCGCAATGACTGCATGTTGTATCGGAACAGGTATGAGAATGACTCATCTTGTCATTTCTGTGGAACATTCCATTATATTGAGCATCATGAAGAAAAAGATGATGTTACCTCATCTAGAAAGCCTCGCAAAGTTGCTGCGAAAACTCTAAGGCATTTTCCTTTGATTCCCAGACTTCAGCGGCTTTTTATGTGCACAAGAACTGTCGAAGCTATGTCTTGGCATCACAATGAGCGTGTTAAAGACGGGTTCTTAAGGTATCCTACCGATGGTGAATCTTGGAAAGCATTTGACAATCGACATGAAGATTTTGTAAAGGAGCCTCGTAATGTGAGACTTGGGTTAGCAAGCGACGGATTCAATCCATTTCGAACTTTGAGCAGTACACACAATACATGACCTATTGTTCTGATGGTGTATAATCTACCCCCTTGGATGAGCATGAAGCCTGATTATTTTATGCTATCTTTACTCATTCTTGGACTATAATCACTGGGAAATGACATTGATGTCTATCTTCAACCGTTGATTGAAGAATTAAAAGAATTATGGGAGTCAGGTGTCGAAGCATATGATTCGAAAGAAAACAAAACATTCAACATGAGAGCATGCCTTTTGTGGACAATTAATGACTTTCCTGCGTATGCTATGTTATCTGGGTGGAGTACAAAGGAAAAATTGACTTCTTCTATCTATCTAAAACATAGTCACAAGACTGTTTATATGGATCACTGAAGGTTTTTACCCATGAATCATCCATGGAGGCATAACAAAAGATCTTTCAATGGAAAAACTGAACTCAAGTCTCCACCGCAGTTGTTAGAAGGTTCAACTGTATTTGATATATTGCAAGAGGTAGATAATTCTTTTGGAAAGAAGCAAAAGAGATCAAAGAATGGCATATCAAATTTGAAAAAATGGTCAATCTTTTTTGATTTACCATATTGGAAGTCCAACATGTTTAGACACAACCTTGATGTCATGCACATAGAGAAGAATATAGGTTATAGTATAATTGGAACTCTTTTAGATATTCTCGGAAAGACGAAAGATCATGCAGCTGCTCGTTTTGACCTTAAAGACATGGGTATCAGGAAAAACCTTCAACCAAAAGATACGAAGGATGAAAAAAAAACTAAGTTAGCAAAAGCATGCTTTTCAACGACTCCAGTAGAGAAAATAATCTTTTGTAGTGTGTTGAAAGTGACAAAATTACCAAACGATAGCGCTTCCAATATTGCTTGATGTGTGCATGAAACAGAAAAGAAGATTTCTGGTTACAAGGCCCATGATGCTCATTTCATGTTGCATTACTTGTTGCAAGTACCAATCAAGAGCATACTTCCTGACCATGTTGCCATCGCTCTAGTTCGATTATGTTCATTTTTTCACCGAATATGTCAGAAAGTAATTAGCCTAGATGAGGTAGTTAACTTAGAAGCAGAGATTGCTGAGACATTATGCCAATTGGAGAGGATTTTCGCTCCTAGCCTTTTTGACATAATGGTGCACTTGCCTATTCATTTGGCAAATAAGGTGACGTTAGGTGGTCCAGTTCAATATCGTTGGATGTACCCCGTTGAACGGTATATGTGCACACTAAAATCGTATGTTCGTAATAGAAGTCGTCCAGAAGGATCCATTACCGAAGGATATTTAGCGAATGAGTGTATCAATTTTTGCACAAGATATTTGCATGAAGATGTTCAGACAAGATTTAATAGAATCCCTCGGAACAACGATGAGTGTGTTTCAGATGAGGTGCGAACTCCTAGTTTGTTTCCAAGCAAAGGATGTCCTCTTGGTGGAAGAATAGGAGATTTATTTATTTTAGATGAAAAATCAGAAATACAAGGTCATGCATACATCCTAAACAATTGTGATAAGATCGAAGTTTACATGAGGTATTTTGTTCGATCCACTATCATTTGTTAGATCTCAATCATCATATTTAACCTTACTAACAACTAAGACTATGAATATTTAATCTCTTCAGAGAGCATGAGGAGGCAGTTAATGATAACAATCCATGAAGAACAAAGTGGGAGAAAGCCAAGGCCCGCACTCAACAATTTTCAGAATGGTTTAAAATTTGTGCCATGAAAAAGGATGTGCCTCGTTGGGCAAAAGGGTTGGTTAGGGGTCCAAATCAAGTTGCAAAAAGATTTTCAGGTTATATTATCAATGGGTATAGGTTCCATATAAGGCACCGTGATGTGAGACGTAAAACTCAAAATAGTGGTGTCACATTAGATGCATTGACTCCTAGTTTTGCTAGTGTGAAATATAAGAACCCAATTGAAGCAAAAGTAGCCTACTATGGTAGAATAGTTGATATATTTGAGTTAGATTATTATGGCCAATTTAAGGTAGTCTTGTTTAAGTGTGAGTGGTATACAGTTGCAAAAGACAACTTTGGTCTTTCATATGTGTATTTCAATAAAAAATGCTACCAAGAAGAACCATTTATGCTAGCATCTCAAGTAAACCAATGCTTTTATGTGAAAGACCCATATGTTAGGGACAAGCACTATGTTATGAAAACAATTCCAAGAGATTTATTAAGGGTAAGTGATGACCTTGAGTCTGATTCCCCCATAATATATGCAAGGGAGCCATACGAACCTGAAGTGATTCCAAGTCTTCCAAATGATAATGGCGAAATTGATCTAGTAAAGAATGATCTACGAGCAACTATTATAGATATGGATCAAAACATGTTTGCCAAACAATATTGTGAGGAAGACAAGGAAAGCGAATATGAGTACATGGAGGACCTTGACTCTGGAACATTTTGACAAGTTTTTTTGGTAGAATCCTAAACAACCCACTTTCCTTAGTTGTTTTGCTTAGTTAATTACTTGCTTCAGTTGATTATGCTCATTTAATTATTATTTAATTAGCATTTTATTCATTGTTATTATTTTGTGTATGCAGAATGGAAAAATGGGAGATCATTAAAAGAAAACGGATACTTACCTTAGGCTAAAAAATGAAAGGAAAAAGCCCAAAAAAAAAATAATTCCTTACACAAGTGACGTCAAGTGCTAAAACAATACAATATTAAGAGAAAAAGGATCATGGCTGAAAATGAGAATGTTAGCATGCAAGCTCAAGCTCCAAAGGATCCAACAAGCAAAAAACCCATCACAATAGTAGAGGATGCATTTGAGAGCAAGTTAGGACTTCGAAGAAAACAAGGAAGGCTCAACCAACGGCACTTTTTCAAGAATGCACGCATAATGGAAATGGGACAATGTTTGAAGTTAAAAAGAAGTCTAAAACTAGGAATCAAAGGACTGCTGAACCTGATGCAATGGATCAAAATGACATAAATTCTGATGATGACGGAGAAGATACAAGCGAGATGAGTGCAACTTCAAATAAAAAAAGAATGAGTCTTGACATGTATTTTAAGGTACATGGGATAAATTTGGAAGATGAAGAAGATGAGGAAGATGAAGAAAATGAGCTTGATGATAATGCAAATGATGCGGGTAGTGGAGGACAAACTAGTAATGAAGGTACTTTTCTTGTTTAGTTTATTGTCTAATTAGAGCTTATATTACTTCTCAATTGAATTATATTATTTTATTCGGACTTAGGCACAATAAAGAAGAAAACCCGTGGAAAAACTACGTGCAAAAATCTTCATGCCACAGATTTTAATGATCAACGTGAGGTGGAATTTTTTCAAGGGCAGCCTATAGGTCCAACCAATGAGGTTGTATTTGACCTCAACCAACTATTGGGCACAACAGTTAGAAACCCTCGTTTTGTGACTTTGTTATATACTAATTAGGGGTGGAAAAAGGCCAAGCGGCTTGCCAGGGGCCTGCAGCCTGGCCTGTGTTTGGCCTGGCTTGGCTTGGCCTGTTATAAAATAGGTACAGACCCAAACTCTTTTAAAAGCCTTAATACATTAATAGGCCAGGCCCAGGTTTACTAATTAGCCTTATAGGCCTGTCAGGTCTGCTTGGGCCTGTTAAAATATAATTAAATATATAAATAATTATTTGTTATTAATAAAATTATGAGATATTTTAAATTTATTATATTTTATTATAAATATTTTTGTATATTATAAATATGTTAAAAGTTTAAAATTTTTTATAAATATTAAATATATGACATATTACATATAACTATTTTTATTAAAAAATAATGTTTTTAAATAATATTTTTATTTTTGTAAAAAAAATTTATCAAACCTTTTAACAGGCTTCAGGCCAAGCCTAGTACTTTATAAAGAACCTATAACAGGCTGCAGGCCAGGCTCAGGCCAATCAACTATATAACAGGTCAGGCCTGTTAAGAGCAAAGCTTGGCCTGGCCTGGCCTGTTTCCACCCCTAATACTAGTTGGCATAGTGTGCCTAATAAACTCAAAGAGGACATGTGGGAGTATGCCAATGTATGTAAATATGGCATTATAGATAATTTTTTGTTAATTTATTTGTCACATTATTTATTCTAACCGTTGATATTCTAATGTGTTGTGTTGCATAGCAAAAGTTCATTCTTCCCATAAGTTCAAAGCCGTGGGTAATGCGGGGATTTTGTGGTGCATGGAGAAAATATAAGAGAGAAATAAAAAAGAGCATTTCGTGAAGTACAACACAAAGAAAGAAATAATAAAGAACCGACCATTAGATATTCCCGAGGTTTAATTTCACAAACTAATTCGGTATTGGAGTCTTCCGGCCATCAAGGTAATATTGCCCTTTTATTTCTTCCTATACCATCAAGCATACTATCATTGATTCTTCATGTTCCTAAACTTAGGTGTTTTGAAGAAATTTGATTCTTCATTGATTATTTATATGTAGGATATCTCTGCTAAGAATACTGAAAATAGGTTAAAACAAACATGTCCTCACCGAATGGGATCCACAGATTTTGGAATAGTGCGTAAGCAGCTGGTAATATAACTTATTCTTTGTGATTTCTCTTTTATATGTATTCATGGTGTAGTTGCCTAGTTAGTAGTAAACTTTTCTCTATGTACTCTAGCGTGGCTCTAAAGAGAATAGTGAAGAACCATCAAGGGCTGAAGTTTTCATAGCAACTCGCACAAGTAAAAAAGAAAAAAAAAATTGATGCTAAAACATAAGCCACAATTGTGAGTTGTTTGTATTTGTATTTTGGATATGTACATTATGAATTCTGATGTGATTTCTATCTAAATTGAGTTAATGCGACTTTGAACCTTATTGGTTGTTGCTTTTTGATAGACTGAACTTCAGAACCGCTTAGAAGCAGGAGAAAATAAAGAGGATGCATTTGTAAGAGTGTTAGGAAAGGACCAACCAGGTCGACTTCATCATTATGGGACTTCGATTACAAGAAGCTCTCTTAAAAAAGATGAGGAGATTCGCCACATAAAAGTTGAATATAACACTAAGGTCTCATCATTAGAGAAGAAGATGGATGTTGTATGTGGTTTATTAAAGGTATTGGTGCACTAACTCAACCCTGGAATGAGCGATGAAGAGGTAGCAGCCTTAGTTCAAGCTGCCTAAGATTCTCCTTTGGATACCTCAAGTAGCAGAGTAAGAAATACTCCTCGCTCCTCCGAATCAACTCACATTCCACACAAAGATAATGTAGGTAAAATTATAATATTTTTATTAATAAAAATGTTGGAATATAACCAAGTACTTCAATTTTGTTTGTTGTTGCTGAATTCGAACTTGGAAGGTTCTAATATAATTTTGAATAACTATGACTGATGGAAAGAGTTAAGTTTGTTAGAACTTGGAAGGTTCAAACTAGTTGCCATTGTTGTTCGTTTTGCATCTTCTTTTTCACTTGTGAGTCTCTCTAATGTTGAATTTTTAGAGTTATTTGCAATTTGATTGTTTCACTTATTAGTTTCTTCTATCTGAAAATTCTGAATGCACGATTCAAATTTCATAGTGTGTTGTGAAATGTTAGAGAGATATTAATGGTACTAGCTGATATCATCATATTGTGTAGGCGCATGATCAAAATTAAATTGCTGACAGAGACCTTATGCCACATTCACATCTTTATTTTGTTAAAAATAAGTAATATATGTTTCAGTTTTAGTTTGTTAGGTTTAGGCTTGGCTCAACAATAGAATATCAAACATTGGCTGAGGGAACATGAATGTTGTATCACGTTTTCATTGATCCTATAAATCAGATTTATTTATTGAACAATAAGTTGTTTGTTAATAAGTTGGATATCAAATTTAAAGGATATTTTGAGAATCCTTGTGCAGATTAGTGGATATTTGTAGCAAAATTAAATCTGATTGTTAGAATGCTTTTTATGTTACAAAAATTAAGTTTGATGTCAAATCTGATTGTTAGAAAAATTAGTGGGCTGAAGTTTACTGCATCATCCATTTTTCATTTGTAGTTGTTCATTTGTGTTTTTTTATTTTGCAGGGTATAGGTCAAAACAATTTAGCTTGCAATGATACATGAAGTTTTTATATCTTGGCATGAAGTACAAGAAGACTTTGATTAGAAATTCTAATTCATGTATTAGGAATTCATGAGTAGTTATGACTTTCACTTTTGGTATTTTGTTAGTGTATATTGTTATGTGATCACACACTTATTTTGGTGACAATTTTATGAAAGTTGGATTACTTGATTATTGGTCATTGACTAAATTATAAAATTATCTATGAATTCATGAAAGATTTTATTTATGAAGATTAAAAAGGAATTAGGTTACTGACCATCTTTTTTGCCACGCTTTAAAAACGTGGCCATATGGCCATATCTCTGTCTACTGCCACGCTTAGAAAGCGTGGCCGTATCTAAGCTTTTTCGCCATGCTTTTAAAGCGTGGCCAGATCTCCTCTTGTTCTACGCTTTTCAAGCGTGGCCATACCTCCTCTATTACCACACTTTTGTCACGCTTTACAAGCGTGGCCATACTTCCCCTTTTGCCATGTTTTAAAAGCGTGGCCATACCTGCTCTAGTTGCCACGCTTTAAAAACGTGGCCATATCTCCCCTTTTGCCACGCTTTAAAAGCGTGGCCATATGTCATCTACTGCCACGCTTGTAAAAGCATAGCCAGATCTGCCCTATCGCCACGCTTTAACAGGGTGACCATATCTCTACCTATAGCCACGCTTTACAAGTGGCAGTTTGTAAAAAAGTGTGGCAAAAAAAGCATGGCAATAGGCTGAAAAAAGTGTGGCGGTAGCTCAAAAAGTGTGGCGAAAAGCTATTGCCACGCTTTTTTCAGTTTTTCGCCATGCTTTAAAAGCGTGGCACTTTGAGGTTCCCTTTGAAATGAGGCATGGAATGGAGCGTGTTTTCTTGTAGTGACAACTTGGAATCTAACATATCTCGTATCCAATGATACCTAACATCAATATGTTTATATCTTGCATGAAAAGTAGAATTCTTGGCAAGATGAATAGCACTTTGACTATCATATAACAACACATAACGGTTTTGCTTGAAGCCAAGTGCTATAAGAAACTTCTTCATCCACAATAATTATTTACATTCTTCAGTTGCTGCAATAAACTCTGCCTCTGTGGTAGAAAGTGTAACACACTTCTGTAACCTTGACTGCCATGAAATAGCTCCCCCAGCCCTCCAAACTTGACCAAATAACTTGAAGTAGACTTTCGAGAATCAATATCTCCTGCCATATCTGCATTAATAAAGCCAACTAGCAAAGGTTTCTCACCATCAAAACTCAAACTCAAGTTAGTTGTACCTTTGAGATATCTCATAATTTAATTAACAACATTCCAATATTTTTTACTTGGATTAGAGAGAAAACGACTCACAATACTAACCGCATGAGCAATGTTAGTTTGGTCTAGTACACACCATAGCATACATCAAGCTTCCAATAGCTGAGGCATAAGAAATTTCATCCATTGCTTATTTCTCCTCATCAATGGTTGGACACTGGTTGGTACTCAACTTAAAATAAAGAGCAAAAGAACTAGCGACACATTTAGCATCATTCATGCCAAACCTTTAAAGTACTTTCTTTATGTACGTCTCTTGTGACAAATAAAACTTCTTGAAACCTCTATAACGAGTAATAGTCATGCCCAAAATCTGTTTGGCAGGACCTAAGTCCTTCATGGTAAAGAACTTACTCAAGTGTTTCTTCAACTCATTAATAATCCTCAAAGTATTCTTACCCACAATCAAAATATCATTCACATAAAGCAAAAGAATGATAAAATCATCATTAGAAAACTTTTGCACAAATACACAATGATCTGAAGTTGTCTTATAGTAACTATGCTTACCCATAACGGATTCAAACTTCTTGTAACATTGTTTTGGAACTTGCTTCAACTCATAAAGACTCTTATTAAGTTTGCACACAAGGCCTTCTTTTCCTTTAACAACAAAGCCCTCTGGTTGCTCCATGTAGATCTTCTTGTCCAAATCATCGTGTAGAAAAGCTATTTTTCACATCTATTTGCTCAATCTCCAGACCAAGAGAAGATGATAATCCAAGCACAGCACGAATGGATGACATGCTCAAAATAGGAGAAAAAATCTCCTCATATTCAAAATCTTTTCTCTGGCTAAAACCTCTAACAACCAATCTAGCTTTATACCAAGGCTTAGAATTGTGTTTTTCATTGTTGATTCTGAATACCCATTTATTCTTCAAAACTCTCATACCTTTAGGTAGCTTCACCAACTCAAAGGTATCATTCTCAAGCAAGGACTTCATTTCTTCTTGCATAACTTCAGGTCATTGAACTTTACTTCCTTCTTCAACAGCCTCTCCATAACATTCAGGTTCTCCCCCATCAGTTAACAAAACAAACTCATGTGAAGAATACCTTTACAAAGTTTTTCTTTCTCTTGTAGACCTTGTAAGTGTATTTGCAGAAATTTTCAAAACTGGTTGTTCATCTTGATCATCATCACCAACTTCATCAAGTATCAGATCAACTGTTTCATCTTCGCCTGCACCTGTATTATGCTCATTATTTTGAACTTCAACTCTACCATCTTCTCCCATAGGCATAGAGGAAGTAATATCCAAGTCAGAAAAATCATCACTAGACTGAACCATTGGCTTATCCACATTATCGATATCCTTCAATGTTTGGTCTTCAACAAAGACAACATCTTTACTCTAAACTACCTTCTTGCTAACAGGATCATAAAACCTGTAACCAAACTCATCCATGCCATAGCTAACAAAAATACAATGCCTAGTCTTTGCATCAAGTTTGGATCTCTCATCTTTGGAAATATAAACAAAGGCTTTATATCCAAAGACTGTTAAATGATCATAAGAAATATCTTTACTTGACCACACCTTCTCTAGCACTTCAAATTGCAAGGGAACACATGGTGTCTAGTTCAAGACATGAACAATAGTGCTCAAAACTTCACTCCAAAAGGATTTTTCCAATTCAGACTGTGACAATAAGTACCTAACTCTTTCAACCAATGTTCTGTTCATCCTTTCAGCGAAGCAATTTAACTGAGGAGTCTTCTGATGTCTTATACCATGCTCTTTACAATAAGCATCAAATGGACCTGGGTACTCACCACTATTGTCAATACGAATGTATTTTAACTTCTTCACAGTTTCTCTTTCAACAAAAGCTTGAAATTTCCTGAACACATTCAAAACTTGATCTTTGGTCTTCAAAGTGTAAACCCATAATTTTCTAAAATGATCATCAATAAAGCTTATAAAATAGATAGACTCTCCAAGTATTCTTGTCTTCATCGGCCCACATACATCAGAATGCACCAAGTCAAATATCTCCAGCTTCTTTGAAGGTATATGGATCTTGAAAGAAACTCTGTTTTGTTTCACAGCAAAGAAATAATTGTACTTTTGCAAAGCAACCTTGCGATCAGATAAAAGATTCCTCTTGGATAACATAGTCATGTCTTTATCACTCATATGACATAATCTCTTATGCCATAAGTCAGTTCCATCAACAATATTTGTAGCATTAACAACATCTTTTCTTGAGTTAAATAAAGAGCAGAGTGTCGTGTATTGATAGAAAGAATTCTTTGATGGTCTAGAATTTTCTCAAATGAATGAATTCTCGTTGCAAGTATAGTTCTAAATCAACAAATAATCCTCCCAATAAAAAATTTGGTTGTCATAAATAACAAACCCCAAATAAGAATTAACCGAAGTATTTGAACTCCGGGTCGTCTCATAAGAAATTGCAATGAAGTGATCAATTATTGGTTATGAAAAACAAGGGGTTTGATTTTATATTTTGGCAAAAAAAGTAAATCACAATTGACTAAATAAAAGAAATGGGAAAGAACTCTTGGCTAAGGCTTGGGAAATTGAGATCATCATCCTTGTCAAAAAACCATATATTGACAATTATGAGAGGCCAACCTATTAAATCTACCTTCAAGACTTTAAGTACGTATAATATATACTGCTAAGCTTGAGGTACATCAAATAGGCTTGATCACATCAACCCATAAGTCCCAACCTATCTACCAATTAAATTAGTAGTGGGTTAGTATCAATGGGTATCAAATTGATCACCAAGAGTTCTCAAATCACCAATTCATTGAGACCCAGTGACTCAAGGTCACTCAATTCCCTTAGCCTAGGCCAAGAGTAAAGAAAACTACTCAAAAACTAGAGAAAACATTTCATCAAACACATAGAGTGCAATATAAGTAAACATCATGAAATACAAGAATTAACAAAACCCATAACCATCATGAGCAAGAAGTCAACAATAGCAATGAAGATAAACATAAAAGAAGACATGGAAACATAAAATTGCATTAGAAGAAATCAAGATCCAACAATGGTTCATCAACATAAAAGAGAGCAAATAAGAAATTAACAAGTAAAACTAGAAGATCAAAGATGTAATAACAAGAAATTAAAAAGAAAAAACTAAATCAAAACAAGAATCAAAGGTTGGATCCAAGAGAATTTGACTTAAACTACCCTAAATTCTAGAGAGAAAAGAGAGCTTCTCTCTTTAGAATTCAACCTTAAACATGATGCAAAACTACATTATGACTCCTTGTTTCATCCCCCTCCAATCCTTGGGTTCAATAGCATCAGAAATGGGTTGGATTGGGCCCAAAATGCTTCAGAAATCGCTGGCCACGAGTTGCCTTTAGTGAGGCACGTGCAGCTTCCCATGCATCTGCATAGATGCACACGTACGCATCTCTAAACGCCAAGCAACTATGGCAAATTTTATATCATTTTAAAGCCCTGAATGTTAACTTTCCAACGCAATTGGAAACGCTTCATTTAAACCTCTGTAGGTCAAGTTATGATCAATTAAGTGGGAAGAGGTCAGGATTGACAACTTTGCGATTCCTTCATTTCTTCATGAGTTCTCCATTTTTACATGGTTTTTCTTTATTCCTTCAATCCAATCCATATGAGGCAATAGCAGACGGGCATCACCACCTACCCAATGGTTTTCTGTGAGGGACTTTGGACCTAAGATGAAGAGAGTTTTTGGAACGTCTAGTCTAACTCCAATACATACATTAGAGTATTTCCCTCACTTTTGCTAGTATGCTCAGAGGGGATAGACATGTCATAGAGTTAGGCTAGTCTAGGTGCCAATTTAGGGGATCGTTAGATAGGCTAAGCCCCGAGACATCTTATGTACATATATGTAAATATTATATGAGTCATTAACTGAGGAATATTGTATCATAGTTCTGTACTTGTATAACTGAGCTACTTTTATATCATGATGTATATTATAGTGTGATGTTTTATATATTGTCTTCTACTATGCTATGAATGTGTGTGCTTATGTTTCCTTGTTATAGTGTATGCAATGGTTATTATGTTAGGCAAGAATAATAGTTGGGGACCAATTGTTCAATGCAATCACAATGGAGCACTTCACAATAGGCAACCAAATTTAGAAAGCCTAAGTTTAAAATTTGAACGGTAAATTATATTCTTTATCTATTCTATTTTCTTTTTGTTATTTTGTTTGTTGTAATTAATGTATGTTTGTTGTTTTAATTCTTATCGTGATTTTCAAGCACAATAAAGAAAAAATGCATTATATTGAAGGATGTTTTTTCTTATTTTTGGATATTGAGTTCATAGAAAGAAAGACATGATTTTGAGAAAAGTATGAAGAGGAGCCTTTTTTGTTGTTCATATCCTTCCTGTTTTTGACATATTGATATAAGAAAATTATGTTTAGTTGAATTATTGCATTTAGTTGAATTGTAGACCTAAATTTAATGCTATTTTGCTTTAGAATAAATCTCTATATCCAAGTAAAATATTTAACCAAGTCTAACAAAATTATAACAATTTTTCAAATCACGCGTTTCTTTCCCCTTTTCCTCCCCTTTCTTCGTTTTCTCTTCCTCCTCCTGTTGCGTCTTCTTTTTATTCTTTAAGTAATTTTTTAGCTATTTATTCAAATTTGAATTGAATTACTAATAAATCAGAAGCAGGAATTTAAAATAGATCAGGCAGAAACAGATCATATTGTTCAAAACAATAAATGATTCAAATTCGAACAGTTGAATGAGAGCAATTTAGATTTTTCTTTTGAATCGAATCAAATGGACGAGGATTGAATTATTCAATTTTGAATTGAATGAAATGGAAGGCAATCCAATTGTTTATGAACACCATTTTTGTTTTATTTGGTATTATACAACGGTTTCGTTTTAATAATATTTTCAGTTCCGAAATTAGTTAATGATGTGATTAGTTAATGATGTCATCACAAAGAACCAGAATCAATAAAGATGTTAGCAAAATATTGGTGTTGTTGGTGATTATGATAACGAAAGAGAAAGATAATAAAAGAAGAAGAAGAAGAAGAAGAAGAAGAAGAAGAAGAAGAAGAAGAAGAAGAACCTACGTGCGCGAATTTAAAAGAAGAACGAGGAGGAAACGGAAAAGGAGAAGGAGAAGATGAAGAAGACGAAGAAGTTGCATTGTTGAAACATGCGTGTGATACACGCTAATGTGATGAAAGTGGTTTTCATTGAGGTTGGACCAACTTGGTTAGACTTAGTTGCAAAAACACTTGGATTAGTAGCTTGACTATTTGCTTTAACACAATCTTTAAATAAGATGTAAGATGCAAAATATATATATATATAAAAGATATTTGAATTTTTTATGTTATTATATATTATATAACTATTGACTTGTAAATTAATTAGTGTATTAATTAATTAAAAAATAAAATTTGACAAATTATGTGTATAATTTGTATTGTAAAAATTTAGTAAAATGAATGTTCTATTTTGTAATTAAAATAACAAAAAATGTTACAAAAATAAGTCATATTTTTTAACAATTTTATGACAAGAAAAATTATATTGTTACAAATTTTAATTTTTGTATTAAAAAAATTATTACAAAATATTACATTAATTTGTAATAATTTTGTTTTGTTACAAAAAATTTTTTGTAACGGGATATACTGCAACAACTTTAATTTTGTTACAAAATTATTTGTAACAAAATTCATAACTTTTGTAATAATTTTTTTTGTTATAAATGCTACTTTTTTTTTGTAATGCACGCTGTTATATAGTCATAGATATACTTGCAGGATAGAGAATAACAAATCATATCTATAATCTAACATGATAACATCCACTAGAATATGAAAAGAAAAAAAATACTTTAATTAGGGCTGCACATGTATTGGATAATATCTGTATATCTGCAGTAACTATTCACATCTGATTCGAATTTTGTGGATATTATCCGATCAGCAGAGTTATCGGATCGGATCAGATATGATCCGCACTATGGTAGACTCGGATTGCGGATTTGACACTAATATCCGCACGTCTCATATAAATAGCATAGTTTATGATATCTTGTTTTTAATTTTTTATGTTGTACTTCAACTTAGAATAATTAAACTTAGATCTTGTGTTATTATTAATTTTTTTATTATTCAAAAGAATTTTTATTGATAGTATTTTAGGAGTAAATAGGCTTAAACGGGTGAAAAAATGAATTTTCTGGATTTTTTTTGTAAAAACAGCCAAATAAGGCCTTAAAATAGGTTTTTTAAAAATTATGCGGATATACCCGATACAGGATCAAATCATATTGGATCTTACGTGAAAAAATACAGATATCATATCTGATCCGATGAATGCAGTGTGGATCGAATAGAATTATAGGTTATATCTGATCTAATCAGATCCTTGTGCAGCCCTAACTTAAACCATGCTCCTCCTAATTCTTGTATGTGTCCATGGTTATTTTTATGTGAGTTAAATCTCAAAGTTGTCCATGAACTTGCAATCCAAACTCAAAGTCATTCCTAAACTTGCATTGGCCCCAATATTGTCCCTAAATTTAACAAAGGTGACTCACGGTCGTCCCTGAAGTATTTTTCAGAGAATATTCCTTAACGGCATGATGACGTGTACAGAGAAGCACCACGTTGGATAGGTAATGGCTATCTGATGTGGCTGCTATGGTTATTTAACTCAATTTAGTGCCTGGAGTGGTTTATAATTCTAATCCCCAATCTACTCTTTCTTCTTCTCTGCTCTCCTTCTTCTTCTCTACCGTGTTGAGCATGGTTTGAGTGGGTCATGATGGGTGGAGGTAGCAACCATGTTAGTAGCTCCAGTAATGGACGATCCGAGAAAAGTTATTTTACATACTTGGGAGTTATCTCTAACTGTTAGTTTTTTTTCTTTTTTCTTTTTTGTGAAGATGTACCAATTTCTTGGTGATATCAAGTTAGAATTTGACAATTCTCATGCTACATACTCGAATAAGTCTTACTAGAGAGAGCTGGATTTAGATACTACAACAACAAAAGTAAAATACTCTATGGGTAATGTAGAATATAGTAGATAACGTTTCGCTTCTCATCCAGACCAAGTAAGAGTGTCAAGAATTTCTGCAAGCAAGCCAGCTTCGTTTTCATTAACAGTGTCTTTGGATAGCAAATTACCTCTTAGTTTGCAAGTTAGTGGCCAAAATCAGGTACTAATGAAAGGCTGTCCTAGTGAGAAGCAACCACCAAAAATGAATTCAAGTGCCAATTTAAAAGAAATTCAATTTTTCGTTGTTCTTGATGAACATATTAGTGGCAAAAAGGGGATTGTGCATGTTTTGGAAGGTTTAAAATTAAGGATTGAAGGTTCAGATTCTATTGTTTTGTTTCTGACAATTTCTTCTTCTTTTGATGGACCATTCACAAAATCTGAAGACTCTTAGAAGGACCTACTTCATATTCCCTCAATACAATGAAGTTGGTTAAAAAATTGTCATATGCTAACCTTTATTCACATTACTTGGATGACTATCAGAATTTATTTCATCGTGTGTCATTGAAGCTCTGTAAAAGGTCAAATCTTTCCTCTCAAACCGTTCCAACTTTGGCAAGGGTCAAGTCTTTCCAAAAGATGAAGATCCTTCACTTGTGGAGCTTTTGTTTCAATATAGTCGATATCTATTTATTTCAAGTTTTTCTAATATATATAGAAGTAATTTAAGTGTCCTTTTTTCTTGTCATCTAGTGGTGCTCCTCACTTGAACATTAATCTTCAAATGAACTATCGGCCATCTCTTCCTTGCAACTTACATGAGTGTCAAGAGCAGCTTGATTACATTTATTCTTTGTCACTCAGTGGAAGTAAAACTGCAAAGGTATCTCCTGCTTTCACCTTTTTTCCCAATTGAGGCCAAAAGCAAAAGAAACAGGGGATGCTATATAGCATATAGTCATTAGCAGAGCATCTGATCATCATGTCATGGATTTTTTATGTTGTATCCTGAATTTGATTTGATGCTCTATACAGGTAAACTATGAAGTAAACAATTGAGTTGCACATCAAGTTTCTAACATATAGGCTAAATCCTCCCCTGATCGAGGTCGTGCAGTTTGGGCATTATGACCAATAGGTGGAGCTTGACTTTGTACCTATCTATGGGAGCATTATACTTATACAACGGGCAAAGTAAGATATACAATGGACAACTATAAAATGGTCTCTCTTGATTCGCCTCTGTTCCTAACCATTTGAGAACGGGTCGGCTACCACACCTATCTGAAAGTCATTCGTGGCTACATATAGTGGTTCTCCTCCCATAGCTTCTCTCGAATCTTCGATTACTGGAGCTACTAACATGGTTTCTGCCTCCACCCATCATGACCCATTCAAACCACGCTCAACAATGGCAGAGAAGAAGAAGGAGAACAGAGAAGAAGAAAAAGAGTGGTTTCTAATAATAAATTGGGGATTAAATTGGGAATTAGAGTTATAAACCACTTCAGAGACTAAATTGAGTTAAATAACGATAACAGCCACACCAGATAGCCATTACCTATCCAATGTGGCACCTCTCCGTACACATCATCATGCCATTAAAGAATATTCCCTGTAAAATGCTTCAAGAACGATCGTGAGTCACCTTTGTTAAATTTAGGGACAATATTAGGGCCAATGCAAGTCTAGGGACGACTTTGAGTTCCGATTGCAAGTTCAGGGACCACTTTATGATTTAACTCTTTTTATATTCATTAAGGTCATTAATTAAGTGTAAATCAAGCCTCTATATTTAAGACGTTGTTTGATATTTGAAAGTTGCTCGAATCTTCGATTACTGGAGCTACTAACATGGTTGCTGCCTCCACCCATCATGACCCATTCAAACCACGCTCAACAATGGCAGAGAAGAAGAAGGAGAATAGAGAAGAAGAAAAAGAGTGGTTTCTAATAATAAATTGGGGATTAAATTGGAAATTAGAGTTATAAACCACTTCAGAGACTAAATTGAGTTAAATAACGATAACAGCCACACCAGATAGCCATTACCTATCCAATGTGGCACCTCTCTGTACACATCATCACGCCATTAAAGAATATTCCCTGTAAAATGCTTCAAGAACGATCGTGAGTCACCTTTGTTAAATTCAGGGGCAATATTAGGGCCAATGCAAGTTTAGGGACGACTTTGAGTTCCGATTGCAAGTTCAGGGACCACTTTATGATTTAACTCTTTTTATATTCATTAAGGTCATTAATTAAGTGTAAATCAAGCCTCTATATTTAAGACGTTGTTTGATATTTGAAAGTTGATCACTAAGACTATGAGTAAATAGTCATTTTTAACCATGAAAGATTCAGATGTTGACAAAACTAACCATAAAAAATTGAAATTAAAGTTATATCCATACAAGATAAGTTTCTTTCGACAAAAATGGCTAATTATTAAATTTTTATTTATAATTCTATAAATACCCCTTAGCTTTCATTTTCCTTCATCTCCAAACCCAATCTTAACTCTAACAATTTGACCGCCCTTTCTTTTTTCTCTACCTCTTATCCTCCACCCCTCTTCACTGCAACAATTCCTTTTCACCACCACCATCCCTTCCATCTCTTCACTCTCTCTTTATCTTGGACCATCACCAACATGATAAAATTCTCAAAAAATAAATAAATAAATAAATAAATAATAAAAGAAAAAAACAAATAAATTAGTTTTAACTAACCAAAGGGTCTTGCTTAATGTGCTGTCTGTGTGTCCCACTCTCACCGAAGGAATCATCCTAGCTGTTGATGGGTGCGAGCGGTTGATCAGACGGCTGAGCACTATAATTCAAGTTGAAAACAACGGAGGAGCCACGTTGTTGGTGGTGGAGATTTGCGGTGGTGGCAGCAGCACTGATTTGCACCAATCTTGATGAGTGGTTGTTGGTGTCAGGATCTGACGGAGGAATGGATGGAGAGCATGAAAACGATAAAAGCGCATGCCTTTTGCGAATCCTCATGAGGATGCAAGAGCAAATAAATTGTTATTGTTGTTGGTGGTGGTAGTGTTAGTGTTATTGTGAATAGGGAAGAAGTAGTGTGATGATGGAGAATGATGATTTGGAAAGCGAGAACTAGGTGGTGGCGACGGAGTTCGTGATGGTCGAAGGAGAAGGGTGGGTGAGGGAGGTAGAGGGGATGGTGGTGGTGGAAGGGGGTTGTTGTGGCGGGAAAAGGTGAAAGGTAAGAGACAGAAGAGGAAGTAGAGATGGTTAAATTATTAGGATTAGAGAATGAGTTTAGAAATTAAAGAAGATGAAACAGAAAAGGGTATTTATAGAATTAAGAATAAAAATTTAATAATTGATCATTTTTGTCAAAAAATTTTATCTTACATGAGTATATTTTTAATTTTAATTTTTTATGGTTAATTTTGTCAATATCTAAATTTTTCATAATAAAAAATGACTATTTACTCTTAAGTCTATAATACCAACACAAAGAATTATATCATCATAACACATAAATCAATAATAGGGTTGTATATATGTGACGTCCACATCAATATGCGCGAGCTTTGTTTTAATTTCTTGATCAAGTGAGATTTTAGTGGCATTTAGTGTGTATGTGTACATGTATATACAAAAGTTTTATTTATATAAAATCAATCATTTAAATCAATTACTAATATATTTGTATATAAATATATATTATTTACTTTATTTTTAATATATATTTATATTTTAATATATATTTTATATTAGTAATTAATTTTAATGACTGATTTTAATATACACCTGTTCTAAGAGTTATCTGAAACGTTGATTTGAGTCTGAACGTGAGGTCCATGTTTTTTGATAAGGCAGCGTCCGACGTCTTTAGTGCCGAGGTGTCGCCTGTCCAAATTCCTTGTGAAGAGGTGGGGGATAGTACCTGCAAAAGACTCCAATGCTTAAGTTAGCAAGGAATTTAAGTAGATTTTCAGTAGATTAAAACGTAAATTATACTTAGGAATGCCAGTGTACTTATAATAGAATTGATAACCACTTTTGTTAGAGTAGTTCCCTCTTTGTTGATAGATAACTATTCCTTTTATCTTGGGAGTCTGTTGAGATCTTTCTTCTTGACGTAACGAAAAGATACCCAAAGGCATCTGTTGGTGTCCGACCTCTTTAAAGAGGTCGAGTATGGATAGAGGCCACCTTCTAAGATTGGACCTTTTATTCTTATTAGACCTGACTCTTATTTATTGGATCAGAATATGAACAACATCTAACATAATTGATGTACATATACATGGTTCCCACAAATACGGTCCCATACCGATTTGGCATCAGAGAAAGAAAAAAAGCATCGCTACATTTTTGTTCATCGTCACTTTTGGATTAAATAAAAAAAAGCAAAATTTAATTATAATTACTACTTATATGTTTTTCTAAAAAATGAAATAACAATTAATTTTTTAAAACATTTTGTGATAAACATAAATTTTTCAAAGAATACCAAATAAATCCTTAACAAAATATTAAAACAACTAGATTTTTGCAAAATTGCAATACTTTTTCTATCATCAATCTTTCATACCATTCCGTAAGCTAAGACACATATATGTCCACCATTGCAGTTTTTAGTAATTTGCTATATTTTTCTTCAAGGATCTATAAATCTATCGCAAAGTATTGGCTCATTAATTTAGATATGGAAAAAATTTTGGTGTATTGGCTGAAAATGGGTATACTGTGTGTATTGCAAGTATGTGAACGTGTCAGATGGTAGTGCAACACGCAGGGGGCGTGTTGCCTGAACCACGTGGGGGGCGTGGAAGCGACGTGGCTGGATGAGGTTGCGCCAACAAGCCAGCACGCAGGGGGCGTGCTTAGTCAGCATGCAGGGGGCGTGCTGACGTGGCGATACCTGGATGGCTCAGACGGAGAAGCACGCAGGGGGCGTGCTGACGTGGCAAAACCTGGTTGGCTCAGGTGGGGAAGCACGTGGGGAGGGGGCGTGCTGACGTGGCGAACATGCATTGGTCCACGTATGCAGCACGTGGGGGGCGTGCTGAATGAGCACGGGGGCGTTCTGACACGTGTCAAAGCGTGATTGGTTGAGGCAGGCAGCACGTGGAGGGCGTGTTAAGTGCACCTCTCTATATAAGGCAGAGCTCGATAGCATTTGCATGCTGAAGAAGATTTGAGTGTTCTTTGAGGCTATTGTTAGTGCAATGGAGGGCACCACAAACTTGGTGGTGTATAGCAACGGTGAGATAATACATAATACTGATGAGGGAGTGAGGTTTGTGTCCCAAAATTTATTTTCATTTGTGGTTCCATGCACGATGACGTTAATGGAGCTGCAGAACGGCCTCTGTAAAAGCATGGAGAACAGTACGTTAATGAGAGTGAGCAGAATTCTATACCAAAATCCGATTGTAGTTTTTGGTGGTCTAATACAGTTTGATGTCATGCCGATCACTGATGAAGCGAGTATGCAGAACATGTTTCAAATTCACCGGCAGACTCAAATGCGACACCCACAGATTGAGGTGTACGTTGAGTTTGAAACTGTAGAGGCAGTGGCAGTTCAGAATGATACAGATATACATGATGATAGAGGTGCAGTGTACGAAGGAATGAATAGTGACAGTGAAGAGGACTTCGAAGCCACTTATGAGGCCGGTGACGAAGATGAGGATGGTGATGCGGGAGTTGAGGCAGCAGCAGAGAATGTAGTGGTTCGTCCGTCGAGCAGTCAACCGATGGACGTTCCACCTTTTATGCGTGAGTTGAATCTCGAGGCCATGCATGCCCCCGAGTTTCCAGAATATACAAACATAGGTACGTGGTGACTAAATAATAAGTTTTTGTTAGTTTATACGTTCGATTGAGCAATAAACAGTGTTGTCATAACCGGACCGGACCGGCCTGTTCGATCGGAAAACTGGTGAACCAAACGTTAAACCGGTCCGGGAGGTTAATTAAATCGAATAAGGAAACGAACCGGTATGAATCGGTCAAACCAAAAATAAACCGATGAAAACTGTTCAAACTCGGTAAACCGGTCTAACCGAACCGCTGAAAATTAAAATAGCTTAATATTCTTAAAATATTAGTAAAGATATGTATTTTAAATTTTAACTTTAAATTTTTTTACTATTTTTTAATTTTGTTGACATAGGCATTACCGATGCTGAGGACGGGGAGTTCCGGATTGGAATGGAATACAGTTCTAGAAAGTCGGTCGTCGCAGCAATTAGAAGTTTTACTATTGCTAAAGGAGTTGACTATGAGGTGTATGAGTCTGAGCCACAGACGTTCTATGCAAAATGCAAGATGTACAGGCGTGGATGTGACTGGCTTATCCGAGCTAGCTTGATACAGAAAAAATGTTGTTGGGAGATACGAAGATACAACGGTAGGCACACGTGCACGATTGGAACGATTTCACAAGATCATTCCAAGTTGGACTCAGATACAGTTGCTGATGCTATAAGGCCATTGGTCGAGACGGACCCGTCCATCAAGGTGAAATCTATAATTGCGGAAGTCCAGTCAAGGTTCAACTATACCATCAGTTACCGAAAGGCTTGGTTGGCAAAGCAGAAGTCCATAGCCAACATTTTCAGTGGTTGGGAGGATTCTTACCAAGCCTTGCCATGGTGGCTCTCGATCATGGTGCAGAAGATGCCTCGTTCAGTTGTCCAAATAGAAACATGTCCACTGTACAACGGAAATGAGGAGGCGCAAGGTGTAAAAATACTTCATCGTGTATTTTGGAGTTTCAATCCATGCATTAGGGCATTTAGGCATTGCAAGCCCCTGGTTCAGGTTGACGGCACACACCTATACAAAAAATACAAAGGTACACTTCTAGTCGATGTTGCACAAGATGGGAACCAGAACATTGTGCCTATCGCCTTTGCCTTGGTAGAAGGGGAGACAGCTGATGTGTGGCACTTCTTTCTCAGAAATCTGCGAATGTATGTTGTTAGAAAAGACGGCGTGGGTATGATCTCAGACCGACATGAGTCAATACGGGCAGCAGTAAATCGTTCCGGTGGCGACTGGCAACCTCCAAGAGCATGGTGGATGTTTTGTATAAGACACATCGGCAGTAACTTCTTAAGGGCATTCAAAGTCCCCCACTTGCAAAAGCTTGTTGTCAACATAGGGTATTCAAGAATGGTGGAGGAGTACAATATCAACTATAAGAGGTTGGAAGAGCGAGGCGAGGCATATGCCAGGTGGTGCGATGCCATTGGACGCAGACATTGGGTATTGGCATTCAACGAGGGACATCGATGGGGCCATATGACAACGAACCTTGTCGAGTGCATTAACTCAGTGTTGAAGGGTGCCCGTAATATACCTGTGTTGGCGCTGGTCCGAGCAACATATTATAGGTTAAATGAACTTTTTATGCGGAAGAGTGCTCAGACTCACGAACGCAAGCGTGCTGGATATACGTACTCCGTATTTGTGCAACAGTGGATAGAAGTAAGTATGCAACAGGCTGGGAATATAGTTGTGCACCGCTTTGATAGACGAAATGAGGTGTTTGAGGTGCGCAAAATAACTACTGGAAATGTGTTAGTTCTTGATCTTGCGCGACGGACGTGTGACTATGGGCACTTTCAGGTTGAACGAATACCATGTCGCCATGTTATTGCTTGCTGTGCTAACCAACGTCTCGATTGGCAGTTGTATGTGCATGATGTGTATAAGATGACAGAGGTTCGTGAAGTATATAGGTTTGAGTTCACACCATTAGGTGATCCCGATACATGGCCTGCTTATGAGGGACCCACATTGGTTGCTAATCCAAGGCTGAGGCGAACGTCTAAAGGCAGGCCCAAACTGACCCGATACTTGAATGAAATGGACTCACGCGACATACGTGGTCCTCAGATATGCCGTCTCTGTGGTGCTCAGGGTCATAGTCGGAGTAGGTGTCCTCAGCGTACTGGACCGAGTGGTGCTGGTTCGTAGTTTAATATTGTTATGTTTGTATTTTTTAATTTGCATTTTTTTAGTCGATACTTTTGAAATTAGACGTGTTTGTATTTTTCAATTGAAATCTATCCATTGATATTAAAATGGTCGCTTAATATTGTCATAACTGATTGCATAAGTTAATAAAACAAACATTAAACACGATTTACATAAGTTAACAAAACAAACATTAAACACGATTTACATTAAGTTAATTCTGAAAATAAGATAAAAAAAAACCTAAACCGAAGCTCACTTCTTTCCAACGAACCAGTACAGTCCCTTACGCATAATGCCTGTTTCTAACCACGATGGAGTATACCTATCAGGTGGATTTCGCTCCGTCCGTAGGTCATATGGGTGACCTCGAACCGAGTCATCCACCCCCGAAGCTCCCGAACTGCCTGCCTTTGTAGGAGCGGCTGACCCACCTGCATCTGTCGGAGCGGCCGACCCGCCTGCCTCTATCGGAGCGACCGACCCGCCTGCCTCAGCTGGAGCGGATGGACCGGGATTGAACGTGTCAACAACTGCATATGCCTGCTGATGCTGGATAAAACCACTATCACATGACGCACTCTCTAATGTGTGGTCGGAAGTACGACCCCGCAAACCATGTCCCACATCCACTGATGCCCTACGTGGATCAGCCGGCACTGATGGTGAAGGAATACCACTAAAATCTGACCAGCCACCCAAACCAGCGTCGATCCAATGCTGTAGTTGCTGATCTCCGTGTCTGTCGCTGGAGAAGTCAAACCAATCATGACCGGAAGGAATGGTAAGTATGGGATCATGATGCTGAGAGTGGTGGCTGTGCTGGGACTGCTGAGAGTGGTGGCTATGTTGAGACTGCTGAGAGTGGTGGCCGCCCTGAGTGTGATGGCTACCATGACTGTAAACCGGTGGCTATGTTATATAATAAGGAAACGACTCAAACACTGCATGCTGAGGTGGCTGTGGGGCAGGTGGCTGTGGGGCAGGTGGCTGTGGATGATGAGGAACGTACCTCGTCAATCTCAACAGATATCTGTAAGAGCACATGTACCAATCCTGGTACTCAGCCATCGGTAAAAAATCCCAGGTCGGAAGGGGGTGCAGGCCCTGCAGTCGGCTGTGTCGCCTGTTGGCCCACTCCACTATCCATGGCCCATGCAAAACTGTCCAGTCATGAAGCTGCACTTCGCGTAGGACGATGCAATGCTGGACAACTGGAATATCCCTTGGTACCCCTGGAGGAGGTTGTACATATCCAAACTGACGCATCACTCGGTCTGCAGGGTGCCACTCGACACACTTGAACAACAACAATGAAGCAACGATATCACACACCTCAAGATGGGGATGTAAGTTGTCGGGGACGATCAACCCATCATACGGCCGCCACTCAAACTGCCACAGTATTATTGGTATATTAGAACCCTAACAATAATGGTTGAAAAAACGAATCAGAAGAACCATAACTATTTACCTCCTGCATGTAGTCTATATCATGCCTGAAACATTGTTAATTGAAAAAATTTAAATAACTCATCATATGTCAAACATGCATCATGAATATAACACATAACTAAAATAAGACTTATTACCTCCTGGCAACTGGTATCTCGGCCGGTGGAATCGTTTGTCTCGGTACGGGAGCAAGACACGGCATTCGCTCCCATGCCCAAACAAACAACAGATTTAGTGGGCCATCCATCTCCTTTGTATCATATCGTAATGCATGGCATAGTGCTCTGTAAAAATGTGCCAGACATGCTGACCCCCAACTATAAGTATGGATCCGCTCGAAATCGCGAAGCAATGGTAGATATTTCGCATGGGCATATGCGGTCGACTTGTCCGTGAATAGAGTCGATCCTAACAAACAGAAGATCTGACATCTGACGTATCACCTGATGGACTCCTCAGTGTCCAACAGCTCTGTGTCTCTAATACGTCGAACCCAACCCAGCTTTATATAGGACTTCGCATTATGACTGACTGATGGCTCACGACCGAATATCGCTATGCCCTGACTTTGAACGAAGTCGCTACTACTATCTGTCCATCCACTGACAGGCTCTCCATCAATGTGTAGGCCGAATATATGAGCGACATCCTCTAATATCACCGTAACCTCACCGATCGGCAATACAAATGTGTGGGTCTCAGGCCTCCACCTTTCAAACAGAGCAGCTAACATGGGGTGAAATCCTCTTATGACTCCAATTCTAGAGACGTGGTAGAATTCGGTGGCGCATAAGTAGTTCTCCACCATCGGAATCCACGTCTATGGCAAATCTAGTTTACGCACCAACAAATTCCTGTTAGGCTGCATCAACAAAGATATATGTTACATTAATTAAATAATAATCCTTATAAATATTTTAATAAACATTCATATATTTATTTTAATATCTTATTTATTAAAATATTTAACATAGCTTATCTATTTATTTATTAAAAAATTTAAATTCCTTATTTATTATAATATTTATTTATTAAATATATTTTATACATTTTACATATTTAATTTATTATAATATTATTTATTTATTAATATACGCATATTTATGTTAAAAATTTCAAAATATTTTTTTTATTCTTGAATATATTCATAACAACAAAAATTAAAAAAATTATTAAAAAATTACATATTATTATTATTAACGTTTATTTCATAAAAATTGTTATTATATTACTAAAATCTTTATAAAATACACAAAATAATATTCTCATTACAAAATACATATACATTAAAAAATATAAATACATAAAAAATAAATTTTAAATACAGAACAAAAATTAAAATTTACCAACTTACATAAATATGATGATCCAAATAGTTGATAATATGTTCTTCGGGCGCCATATAATTACGTACAATTTTTTTTTAAATTCCTAAACCTAAAAATTTTTTTCACTGGTATAATCTTTTAACTCACTACCACTAACTACTACTCACTACACTCTTCTCCCCCTAAATCTATACACACCCAAACAACCCACACTTCTTCCCTTCTTTCTAATTTCCTTGCTTCAGTATGCTACTAACTACTATTGATGCTGTTTCCCTTACAATATAATGAAGACTCATGCATATATATAGAAAAAGGAGAAAGCTCGCTGATTTCTGGAGGAGAGGGCTGTCCCCTGCATGCAGGAAGCCTGCAGTATGCCCCCCACTTGGTACAGCAGCAGCATTGAAACTCGAAGAAATCTTTGCTGCGCTTCACAGTTCTCCAGGCACCACGCCCCCTGCGTGGTGAGTCAGCACATCCTTGGCGTGGTGGAGGAGTGTCGCCACGTCGCAGTCAGCACGCCCTCGACGTGTTGAGAGAGTGCCGCCACGTCACCACCTGCAGAGGCACCACGCCCCCCGCGTGTTGACCGTGGGTTCCATACTCCGGTAATACCTCTTCTTGGCCAATATTCGGCCAATACACTATCTTTACATCCATAAGAAAAATAATTTCTACAAAGTATTCTCGTAAATTTATTTAATATTTTTTTAAAACCTATAAATTTATTACAAGGTACTACAGACTATAGTGGAGTAAAAAAGTTCCTACTATATAGAATAATATTATCTATTAAATTTGAAAAAATAAGAGAGACAAAAATAAAAGATGGACGAATAATATGGAAGAAGAAAAATATTTATTCCATTGCCTAAATAAAAATTTCTGAAGAAGAAAAGGATTTATTCCATTTTCTTAATAAAATTTTGTCGACATCTAAACACTTTGGCCAATTTCAATAATTTTTTATAGAAGAAAGAACTTTCATTTATTAAAAAAGTCAAACGACACTTATAGATTATAAGAAGCATTAGTGACATAGATAATAAATTTGAGAAAATAAATCTTGATATAAAATATCATCTATAGAGATTAGAGAACTTTCATTCGTAAAAAAGTCAAACAGCACTTAGAGTTTGTTTTGGTAAATCTTTATAAAAAAATATTTTTTAATTTTTTTAAAAAATAAAAATAATTTTATATTTAAATATATCATATAAAAATAATTTTTTATTTAATAATTATATTTAGATATAATATTACAAAAATATTTTTTTTGGTTTATTTATTATATTAAAAATATATTTTTTAGAATAACAAAGACCATTAAAAAAATATAAATTATAGTTTTTAAAAAATAATTTTTTTATTTTTTAATATTCTTACTTTTACTACTAACTTTTTTTTAAATACACTAGAAATAAAAAAAAAATATTTTTTTAAAAATTTAATGACACCTAATAAATTCTCACATATGGTAAGAAGAATTAGGGATATTGAGGACAAATCTAGATATAAATATCTTCTATAGAGATATTCCATTTTTCATGTTATTATAGATCATACGTTCTCTCAATTTTTCATACGTTATTAGAAATAGACATCTAAATTTTTACACATAAGATATAACACATCCGAATATAATTTTTTTACCAAAAGAAAAAATATGATACACATTTTCTATACTAAAATCTAAAATCCAAATTCTCTCTTTTTTCTGACGTTTTTCAGTCCAAATTCTTAAGCCCAGGCCCAAAGGAGCCTGGTTCACAATTCCTCTCTCATCAGTTAATTTAAGATATAGGAAATTGGGATTATATTTTTTTTTATTTTTCAAGTATTTTTCAACCCAATTTATTAAAAATTAATCCGTCAAAGTATTGAATTTTATTTAAAATTTATCGTTGACTAATAAATTGCTAGATGCATAAAATGAAAATTTCTGACACTTATTTAAGTAAACTAATGAACTAACCACTATACTAATCTAATTTAATTATCGGGATGTTATAATTTTTTTTGGTGATTATTGGGATGTTATAATTATTAATGATGATTAGTGTGTCGAGTTTTTTTTTTTGTATAATATTGGATATGGTGGGTTATGACTTATGAAGTATTCGTATTCTTTTCTTTTATTTTCTGGCAGTGAATAATTGAGTTTGGATTTGGATTTGTATATGGAAAAAATATAAACCAAATTTATATATAACACTAATCATAAAATTTAATTTAATTATTCTTTTAGTATGTAGGTCTAAAGTTCAAATTATGATTTGAGATTTATAAAAGGTGAATTCTACTTAACTCTCCTTTAAAATAATATGTAAGTTATCCTTTATAATGTGTCACATTTTAATTGGTCATGATCATAACCATAGTTAGGGGTGTAATCGGCTCGGTTCGGTTCGGTTTTGGACCGAAAACCAACTGAACCGACCTGATCGGTTCTTCAAAGAGACCAACCGTTCGGTTGGCTGCAGTTTGAGCAACCGAACCGAACCGAACCGAACCAACAGCGGTTTGGTTCGGTCGGTTTTTTCGGTTTTTTCACCTATTTATCTGAATTTAAAATGCCATAAAATAAAATTTAAAACCTTCAATAAATTAGAAAAACAAGAATTTATCACATCCAAATCCAATACAAATTCAACTTAATTAAACATAAAACAAAGACAATTAAAAATGTCTAGCAAAACAACAAGGTTAAAGGGTAAATGTGTAAAAACAAGGTTTCTTAACCAATATTTCGGTTCGGTTCGGTTCGGTTCGGTTTTTACTGAGCCAACCGAAAACCGAACCGAACCGATCGGTTTAATTCGAAAAAAACCAAAAAAACCGATTTTTTCGGTTTTCCTTTCGGTTGTTGTAAATTTCGGTTCGGTTTTGCGGTAAAATTCGGTCCGGTTCGGTAACTTACACCCCTAATCATAGTTGGGTTATTTTGTAATTTATGGTTTGAGATGGATAATAGTATAATTTCTTATTAAAACTTCACTCCCGTTCATTGAAGCACATCTTCACTCCTCTATTCTTTCTTTATCATGTAACTTTGGTCCTTCCAAGCATCGCCGTTGCGGTGGTGACAAGAAGCAGCGTCGACGTTATTGCAATCTATTGTCCTCTCACGCAATCTCTCTCTTCAATGCATCATTCCTTAGCGATGTTGTTGAATTTTCATTGCCCATTCTTTTTCGTCATCGCTATCTCCTGTCGTCTCATTCTATCCCTATTTCTGTCATATATCACTTATTACCAACATAATTAATGGTTAGTTTAATTACTAGATTTTTTTTATTAAAAAAACATATTTTTATTTCATTACATGATGAAATATATATTCATAAGTAAAATATAATATAATAAAATAAATCTATTTAAAATACTTAAAAGTATAATTAAAATCATGAACATATAAATATAATAATAAATTTGTATTCAAAACAAGTAAACATATTTTTTATCATACATAAATTATTTAAAAATAAATATATTATTAAAATTAATAATAAAAATTTAAAATGATGAAATCCAACTTTCTTATTGTATTTTTTATAGTATTTTTATTTTTTTAATTTTCAATTTATTAGTACTTTATTATTTAATTAATGATTAAAAAATTATTTTTATTAGAAATTATTTTTTGTATTATCTTAACGAAGAGACCAATATAACAGTTTAAAAAATAACCTAAAAATGATATTTTAAATAAAAAGTATTTAATATTAAAATTTTTAAATACAAAAATAAATTGTATAAATATATAAGAGATAGATATGAAATACATATCTAAAATAAATAAAACAGATAAAATGGGAGTACTCATGAAAAATAACAAATTATTTTTGTCTGTTTTATTTATTTTAGACATACTCACGAGAAATAAAGAATTATTTTTATCTATTTTATTTATTTTAAACATATATTTCATATTTATATCTTAAATATCTATACAATTTACTTTTGTATTTAAAATTTTTAATATTAACTCTTTTTTATTTAAAATGTCATTTTTACATTATTTTTTAAACTGTTATATTGGTCTCTTCTTTAAGATAGTATAAAAAATGATTTCTCATAAAAATAATTTATTTAATCATTAATTAAATAATAAAGTACTAATAAATTAAAAATTGAAAAAATAAAAATACTATAAAAAATTTGTAAGAAAGTCGAATTTTATCATTTTAAACTTGTGTTATTAATTTTAACAGTTTATTTATTTTTTTAAATAATTTATGTATGATAAAAGATATGTTTACTTGTTTAGAGTATAAATTTTATTATTATATTTGTATGTTTCTGATTTTAATTATATTTTTAAGTACTATGAATAGATTTATTTTATTATATTATATTTTATATATGAATATATGTTCCATCATCTAATTAAATAAAGATATATTTTTTAATGACAAAATTTAATAAGCGACCGTTGCTTCTTGTCACAAACGTAGACGGCATGCTTGGAAGGATTAGAAGCTAGAAGAAAGAATGGAAGAGTAGAAAGGTGCTTCAATTAACAGAAATGGAATTTTTGATATTTTAAGAAATTATACTATTACCATCTCAAATAGAAATTACAAAATAACCTAACTATAGTTAAGATAATGACTAATTAGAGTGTAACACAACATGAAGGATAACTTACATGTTATTTTAAAAGGGGTTAGGTAGAATTCATCTTTAAAAAAAATATGTTGGAATTATAATTTAATTTTAATTGATAAATATATAAATTCTTTTCTGTATCATAAGTTATGTCTTTTTCCCCATAAATATAATTAGTTGTATTATAGTGGTAATTGTTTATGATAATATGGTAAAACTGTATTTTTGTTTTAAAAAATTATAGTTTAGAGATCATATAGTAATTACGGAATAGTCACCAAAAAAAATATAGTAATTACGGAACACCCAGAGAAAGAAAATGTGACGGGTGTGAATTATTATTATTATTATTATTATTATTATTAGAGTTCCTTTTCTCTACTTGGCAGTTGGCAATGGCTTCCGAGTTTGCAAGCATGTTGTGTGGTGTTTCCTCCTCGGAATGAAGGTGGCAGATGCTATCACAATACTCAAGTCCTTTTGTTCCCATGCCCATGAGCTTCAATAACCTTTCTTCTCTCTCTCTCTTCTTCTACAAGAAAGAAGAACCTTCAATTCATATTCGCAGGTCAAATATACCTGCATTCACAATTTCTTCTTCTTGTTTTTCTAATTGTTTTGAATATGGTAGAAATATTTTTTAATATAATGAATGGGTTGTTAGATAGGATACCGTGTTTGAATTTGTAGCTACACTGTTAGTGATGCGTGCCACGTGTTTGATCAAAGTTCTTAGTGAGTACTAGAAAATATGCTGCTTTTCTATTTTATTTTATTTGTTCATATGTATATATAAAATTAGTAATTAAATAGATTTGAATTATTGTGAGCTTTTATATATATATATATATATATATATATATATATATATATATATATATATATAAGAAAATGTAGGTCTTTGATCTCTGGACTCTCTTTCATTTCATGCTCTGGCTCTGTCACCTACATGTGTTCTTTTGTATGAGAAAAAAGAAATATGTTTTCAAGAAAGGAAAAAATAAAACGATTATTTAGAATTGAGTAGAGAGAATGGAAACAGAACATGTTTCCACAAACAATCATACCCTTAGATTGTCCCTTTTCTTCATTTTCATTTTTTTAACACCACATATAGTTTATTTTGGAGAAGATCAATTTTTTCCACTTATAATATTGAATTATTGATGTCCTAGAGATGCAATCAAACATCACATGAACATTAACTTGCATATTGGATAGTGTTTTAGTAACTGAAACGTAATGTTTTCCCATCATTTGGTTATTTAGACCCAACTTACATCCTTATGTTTGAATGTTATCTTATTTTGAAGCAAATGACTCCATGTGGCACTCTATAATTTAGTTGATGAAGAAATTATTAAAATGTCATGTTAAAATTTTTGAATCCTTATAGTGGTAGTTAGTTTAGTTTTGTGCATTCTTTTATTATTGAAGAATTTCAAAAATGTTCTTGAAGCTCTATTATTTTTGTTTTCAGGATTTTGTAAGTTCAATGATTTCTGAATGAAGGCTCATCCGTACATGAAGAGTGATATCGAAGTGTTGGATAAGCTTTGTTTACTTAATATACGTTCAAGATGTGGGTCTAAAAATTTAATATAACCATGAACTTTTGTTGCTCATCCTCCAACTGAATGCTTACAAGTTTTTGAAACGAGTAGCAACAAAGAGACTATCTTCCCTCTAACTTGTTTGATTTTGATAAAAATATGGCATCAACTTTGATCTCTCGTGCTTCACGTAGGTTTCTCAAACATTCTTTCCCTTCTTCAGGCCTCGCAATACAATATCCTTCCCCTTCCGTCTTCAATCCTTTAATCTCCACTGAACCATCTATAAGCATAAACCGCAACTTCTATCCTTCGCTCGGTCCATTTGGGCAATACCACCATCAGGATTCTGAATTTGAATCTTTTAAAACTGTTCGATCTCTCTCAAATTTTCAGTTTGTTCAGCATATCTCTACATCACCTTCAAGTTTAAAAGAGGGATCTGAGGGAAATAAGAATCAAAGTGGTAATGTGGGTAAAGCAAATATCTCTTGGATTGATTTATACTTGCCTAAGCAGGTTCAGCCCTATGCACAGCTTGCTCGCCTAGATAAGCCCATTGGGACATGGTTGCTTCTATGGCCTTGTATGTGGTAAGTGTTCTATTTACTTGGCTTATGGGTATATGCCTTGTTGTCGACAAGCAAGGACAGTTCAGTAATTTTATAATATGAATTTGATTGTTAATTGGAAATATATATGTTACACTCTTTGAAATAGTAATGAATGAATAAATTTTAAAAGAAATGATCATTCTATTGATTTGTAATTTTATTCGTACAACTTAATTTGTGGTAACCTGGTTGCTGAGTCTAAATTAGTATTCTTTATCTTCTTATTTAAGTCCACAAGATTAGATAAGTTAAAGTTATTTGTTTATCGTTAGTACTATAAGTAGTTAAGCACCATCCATACCATACATATCCACAAGAAAAACCTTGCCTTTGTTGTGCTTTATTTCTATCCTAAAACCAGTCCAAGCTGCGCCCCTTGAATCTTTCGTACTGCATCTGCATACATACATATGGAAGTACCCAAGGGTTGTGTTATGCAGTCAACTACGAATCTTTATAGCATGGATTGTAGAACTTTATGTATATCTTCTCACATAATACATGTTATTTTGCTTTACCTTTTCTTAGTATTTTCTGCAAAGTGCTTCCCTTACAACTTTAACAAAGCCAACTATTCATGTTGACAGAAAATAATATGAATTGAAAATATAGGTTTTTTGTGGTCCAGCGAGAGGTGTTGCCTTTTCTATATTACATTATGCTTTGAAGTTGTTTCTCTCTCTTTTGTGCACTCCACTTTCTAAATTCATTCTTCTTCTATTTATTTATTTATTTATTTACTAACTAATTTATTTATGTTTCTAATTTTCAATGCCTTAGGTCTATTACGTTGGCTGCAACTCCAGGACAGCTGCCTGATTTTAAAATGTTGGCATTGTTTGGATGTGGGGCTTTGCTTTTGAGGGGTGCTGGGTGTACTATTAATGACCTCCTTGATCGCGACATTGATACAAAAGTAAATAGAAAGCTTTTATCTTTTGTATTTTTCCGTAGTGAGAGATACTGAAATCGTTAGTTCATGTTGTGAATTAATTTTTTACAAGTGCATGTTATTAGCATAGTGTGAATGTTTAACTTATATATTTGAATTAAGTTAAAAAAAATAATCTGAAAGCTAAGTATGCCAAGTCTAGTGCTTTGGTATTTCACATGGCCTATAAGTTCATGTAATTTGCATTTGAATGGTTTTTTTTTACTTTTTCTGGTTCGTTTTCACTGTCCCTACCCTGTTTCAAATATGATTCAAAATATAAATCTATCAATTTACTTGCATGCAACATCCCTTCGATTTTATTGCTATGGCATCACATTTCTGATTTTGTTTTAATATGAGTATTGAACATGTGATCCTATTTGATGTCATACCTACCTTGGCCATTTTACAGAACTCATTAAGCATTTTTTATTTTTTTGGGTTCAACATAGCTGATATTAGATTCGATATTATGAATGATACTATACATAATTGTATGATGCAGGTAGAACGTACAAAGTCAAGACCTGTGGCAAGTGGTCTTTTAACGCCATTTCAGGGACTTTGTTTTCTTGGTTTTCAGTTAACTTTGGGTCTTGGGATTCTTCTGCAATTGAATAATTATAGGTTAGTGTTAACTTTGAATAGCCAAGTCTGTGATCATTATTACATCTACATGACTACATCAAGTATGAAAATTTGAGTATTGCCAAAATATTGAATGTTTGTGGTTTGTGATCTTTTTGCAGCCGTGTTCTGGGTGCCTCATCCTTGTTGCTTGTCTTCTCTTATCCCCTTATGAAGAGGTTTACATTTTGGGTATTGAATTTCCTCAATTTTAGTCTCTTCTGACAGATTTTATTGTTATCTTTGACATACAATCTCATTATGCTTTATATGGCACTCGTAAATTTTTTGTTAGCCTCAAGCCTATCTCGGGTTGACCTTTAATTGGGGCGCTTTGTTAGGATGGACAGCAATTAGAGGAAGTCTAGATCCAACAATAGTGCTGCCACTTTATGCCTCTGGAGTTTTTTGGACACTTGTTTATGACACAATCTATGCTCACCAGGTGAAAACAACATTACTTCCCGAAGATTTTTTTCCTGTGTCTTGCTGTTTAATTGCTGCATGATATATCCCGGTATGGGGTGATTATCTCGACTCAAATAGTTCAGTGTGTTATGAAACAAACCATAAAATGATAGACTACTTGCTACCCTCCAATACAAATTATATGATTAAAGCATTGTAATCAAAGCTCTTGGTAGGTGTATATTTATAACCTTGCATTCAGGATAAAGAAGATGACTTAAAAGTGGGAGTTAAGTCAACGGCTTTGCGCTTTGGTGATTTTACAAAGGAGTGGATTACTGGGTTTGGGATTGCATGCCTTGGTGGTCTTGCTCTCAGTGGCTATAATGCTGAAATAGGTATGTCTTATGGGTTATGACCCACTTTATGTTCTCTCTGTTTTGAGTTTTTACGACTATATTTGGATTCCAATGGTTGTTTTCCTGTTCAACCTTCTGATTCATATTTGTGGACCAGGATGGCCATATTATGCATTTCTGGCAGCTGCGTCTGGACAACTAGGCTGGCAAATATGGATAGTTGACCTCTCATCACGTGCTGATTGCAATAGCAAGTATGTTTTGGAAGTTTTTATTTAAAGTTCACCCAGAAAAGGGATTGTTGCATAAATCCATGCATTAAATTTCATTTTCACTTTCCAAAGACTAATTATTCATATGGCTTTACTGCAAGCACTTGATGATATATTTATATGCCCTCAGACCTCAGCAGATAGAAATCCCCCAAAATTCAGTGATTATTTAGTGTGTGTTTGGATTAGAGTTGGCCAAACTGGAGTTTGAATGAAAGCGATTTTGTAAAATTGATTTTGGATAGAAGTGAATTTGTGCCAACATGATTTATGTTTGGCAATTTTATACTAAAATTGATTTTGATAAAATGAAATTGTTTGGATAGTATTAGTTAAAATCATTTTTAGATAGATAATTAGTTAATTACTAAAAAAATATAATATTAAATTATAATATTTTTTTTTAGTATATTTAATCCTTTTTTAAACTTTTTTTAGTATTTTTTTATATAATATTTTTTATAAAATTTTATTTTAGTTTGTTATAATTTTTTTAATAAAAATTAATATTTATTTATTAAATTAAAAATAACATATAAAATAATATATTTTAGTACTTTTTATGAATTCTCTTGATAATCTTATTTTGTTTACTGTTTTGGATTCTAATTTTTTACTAATTATGTTTTTATTATTATTTATAATTAATTTTTTATTTAATTTATCATTTTCAATAGGAACAATGATACATATTATAACAAATTAGAATAATAAACAATGAACAAGAATTATAATAATAAATTTTATAATGTCAAACAAAAAAAAATATTCTATAATTTTATTAGTACTATCAGTATTCTTTTATTTAGTATTATTTTGGACTGTAAAATTTTATTACTTATGATTCCATTGTTATGTATGATTAGGTTTTTATTTACTTTATCATTTTTAATAAGATCAATAATTCATATTATAATAGAATTAAAATATCAAATTTAATAAAAAAAACCAAATATAAAAAATACTAAAAATTGAAAAAAGAATTTAAAATATTTGAAATGACTTGAAATAAATATAAAAATTCTTTTGGAAAAAATCAGTAATGATCATCAAAGTGAACTCACGTTGAAGTGAACGCAGAAGCAACAATTTTTTGCTTCCAGTAAACGCGCTTTTAAGCTGCAAAATCACTTCTGCGTTGAGAGGAAAAAGATTGCCAAATATCAAAAAAGCAGCGTTCAAAGAACTTCAACGTACTTTTATCCTCTCAAACGGGTTTGCCAAACACACCTTAATTTCTCTATTGGTTACTATTCAATGTTATATTGATGGTTTCAGAAACTTATGATGCATCCACCTGTTCATTAGTTTACCGTAAAACGTTTAGTTCTACACTTCTAACCTCTCAATGTTGAACTTAATGAACTGACTTTTGTACCTTTTGTTCGCATCCAGATTTAATTCAAACAAGTGGTTTGGAGCTATCATATTTGGTGGAATCCTAGCTGGAAAACTTGTATCATAGGGGTAATTTGTCTGCTTGAATAGTTATTCTTTTGTCTTGTAATAATTTATCAAATTTGCATGTATTATACCAATTGTCATGAGTTATCAGTCATCACCTTAGGATATTGTATGATTTTACTTCCTTACCACATATAACAATTTTTGCCTCCAAGAAAAAGTTAAATGTTCGTGTTATTATTTCTTTGGAACCAAGTGTTGTGAATTGTGATTCTGTGATTCTGAAAAATTATCTGCAAGTGTGCCCAAGGAATGGAGCAGCTTTCCTCCAATACACTATCATCATTACTTTTCAACAAATCCAATTTTATCGAAGTAATGTTGGGATTTTTTTTTTGACTGAATGTTGGGAAATGGTTGAATTGGAATAGCTAACACTTATATTGGACTCGAAGGGAAATGCTTAATGACAGTTGATCAATGGTTAACTAGTTGAGCTACTTGATTACCTTATCATTGCAAGGTAGATGACTTCTACTTATGATTATTACGTTAGCAGGGCATTTTTCATGAAGGAAAAATTACTCATCGTAAAACCAAAAATTCAACTGATGAGAGACAAGGTTGAATGTCATTTGAAGGTACATGGTTTCTTGGTATTCATGTTGCAATTTTAGTAGTCTGAAATCTTAAACCAATGGTGTGCCAATCTAAGGAGTAAGTCTATGATCCTAAGATCAGATCATTCTAAGCATCTTGCATTTTTAATTTGGTGGATTATGAAGCTTCCTCTTGGTGATTTATCTGTGTAGGACACTAGTTTAGCAGCTGAAATCATACTTAGGATATATTTGTAAAACTGGAGTAAAAATTTTCATGGATGAATTTGATATGTGAAATTGCACATGGAGTTCATCCTTGAAAATTCCACCCCATTTTTACTTACAACTGAACATACTCTTCAGGTGTGTTTGTCTGTTGAGAGAAAGGAAGGGAAGAGAACGGTTTGAAGGATAGAATGGAGTTATATCAAGTTCCTCTATCCTCTCTTTCTCTTCAAAATCTCAACTCACAAACGCACTATTAGTGAGAAGAAGGAGGAGGAAGAGAAAATGCTAGGACATTCAAGTTCAACTGCCAAGACTAATTATCAAAGGCAGAGAAAAATTTGTGACCAACTTATTTACACTTTGTGATCACCTGAACTGAAAGGTTAGAACACATGATGCTGTAAAAGGCTCAACTATGCAGAAGAAGAATATCCTATGAGACAGAATATTTCCTATTCCTACCAGTTTTTCACTCTGAAGCCCTAGACTTCCTACTTGATTTTTGGCACTTTCTGCCACCTTGACTGCTGAAAATCCCAATTCTCCCTATCCCTTTGGAGAGGGAGGTCAAGAATGTTCTTCCATTTCCTGCTTTATCAATCATGCCTTGTTTCATGAACATCTGCTCCTTCTCTAACTCACTTAGCCTCACCCTCATCCTCGAAATCTCAAGCTTCAGCTCCCGGTTCTCTCTCCGCAGAGAAGTGTAGTTATCTCTTGGGGACATAGCAGCACTTGGAATGCCACTGCTTATTTTCTGTGACAATAGACCATCTCCTGAACTCCCTGACACTGCATTCTTCAACCGTAGTTGCTCGCAGTACAGGACTTGCACCACCATCTGCAGTGGAAGTCTATCATTCTGTGCAGCATGGTTGCATGCTTCTTGAGACAGTTTCTGACAATCTATAAACTTGCAAATCTTCTTGCATTCTTGTTCTGTTAGAGCTGGATGAGCCTGAACAAGGAGGAAAAAGTAACATTATCCAAATGCAAAAGAAAAAAAAATAACAAATATAACCAATGCTGCATGGGTGATTGGTTGAGAATGAAGTTTAAACTATGTTGCATAAAATTTTGCAAAGGTATAATAGGGTAGGGATACATATACTATATCTGCTATATATAATGGGAATATATAAAAGTTTCGGTTTAAAATTCCCTTCTTTATATATATACATAAAAGTAGATTTTATAATTTTTAGGATTTGAACCTAAGATTTAGATATAATGTAAGGTATTTTCATCTTGTAATTACAAATTCATTATTTAGATACATATTTAATAGACAAAAGAGTGAACTAATTGACACGGTTAATTCCTATTAATATACTAGTGGTATGTTCTTTAAGATTATAAATAAAAGAAAATTGTAATGTAAAATAGGCATAATTTGAATAATATTTGAGTGCAAATATCTAAAGAGAGAAGATATGAAAGAAGACCATTTATGAGTCCAAAACAAATGTACCTTGAGATAAAAAATCCACAGCTCTATAAAGGCCATCATCAATTACACGCGCATACTCAGGTAGTATCTCAATCAAACCAACAAATTTCTGCATGCTTAAGTAAGGATCGCTTGCAATTTCTGCAAGATAAGCATCAATAAGCTGCCCTGCTTTTAGCAGAGAACCATGGCTACTAGTTGAGCCGAAACCATCGGAATCATATCCATAATCATCAGCTTCTTCCTCCTCAATCTGCTGCAAGAAATTCTCCAGCAACCTGTGAACTGTATCAACATCAAACAAGGAGTCTCCACTCTGCAGAGACGGTATGAGAAGGTCGTCGAGCGAAACGGTTTCCAACCTCAATGAGATCCTCCTTTCAAGTTCAAGCCTACATGGAATTGCTGCACCCAAAATGATAGCCATCTTCAACATTCCAAACATAAATGTCAGTGGAATTGAAGAGTTTTTATCTGCTGGCATGAGACTCACAAGAGTTTCCACAATAGTCTTCTGGTCCAATTCCGTTGTTGTTGGACTCGAATTCGCCCCGGAAGGATTCAAGAACTGGCTTTTACCAATACCCTTGAGTGATGATTGACATAATGCATCAGTGAAGCCATGATGCTCTCTGATCTAACTCCCATTCTCCCCATGGCGCATATAACTCGCCGGAAGAAATCGATGCGCAAGACCGATAGATCCTCGACCCACCATGCAATGACACAATCCTCCTTTAGCTCTCTGGACTCGCCGTCGCACTCTAGCCGAGATAAACCGGAAGCTAGCTGCTCCTTGCATGCATTCATTAATATGGATTCCACACACCTTCTTGGAATTTCAATCTGCTCCACTAGTGGTGGTAACATCTCACAGGTGGATAAAACTTCCACTGATTTCTGAAGATCTTGAAAAACAATGTCTTTCAGATAAGATTCTGTTCTTGAGATGGAGTTTTGGTCCTTGTATTCCTCTGTCATTTCAAGGTACTCAGCAGCGCAACGTAGCCTCGTAACATTGAATGTAGTGATCTCAAAATTCATGCCATAGCAAAACTTCATGGCTAGTTCAAATGTTTGGTGTCCCCCTGAGAAATTGAGGAGTTCCAAGCTCGAAACGGTTGAAACCTTGGCATCAGCAACCATTTTTGGGATCTTGCCACTTAGAGTCACCAAGGGAAACTTCATGAATCAAGACAAAGTAACAGGTTAATTTTATTTTCAATTGTGACTTTAACGAGAACATGCTTATGAATTTTCTTAAGAGGAAAAAAAATCTGATTTTACCTTATGCAGCAAAAATGATTCTCCATCAACTACAATTGTAATGTCACCGGCAACGTCGGCGAAAATTCTGCAATTAAAAAGAACAATATGACAATTACTTTCAATCTGTCACAAAATCCTATTAAGGGAACATGATCTCAAAAATCTTGTACATCTTTTGATTCCTTCTATCCTAACAAACTATCAAGCACAGTTCTTTGAAATCATCAAGCATGCAATTTTACTAGAATTATTTTCATGAGAATGTAGATCCTTCTTAAACTCATGTTGGATATTTAGTTCTCACTTCCAGGTTAATATAAATAGTATGCATAGTCTAGAAACCATTTTTGTTTAGAAGTACCTTGTAGTGAATGAGTTGCAGAACTTAGGAGTAGTGGCTGGAGAGCGTTTAGAAGAGAGTGATGAATTCTCAGAAACCATTTTTGTTTTTTAAGTTCTCTTTTCCTTTTTCTAATTTTCTTCCTCCTCCTCCTACTACCTCAGTTGTGAAAATTTTCAGAAATAGCAACACTAAAAGAAAAAGCTTTGTTGAGAGTAAAATTAAACTAAGGAATAATGTGTACGGCTAAGATTGTTTTGTTGAGGAATATTTTGGAACTATAACGCCCTCTCCCAACAAAAAAGAAAGAGTTCTCTTCTCTCACACTCACACAGTCACACCAAATATAGCATTCAATTATTATTCACAACACATTTCACAAATTGCCATGACATGACAGGAAGGAACACATAATGATGCTTTTCTTTCTTTCTTTTTTTTTCTCTCTTTTCGTTTTCATCAAAACATGAGATGTTTGGTGTAGTCAGCCTATGGTCTTATTTTCAGATCCATCTTTTGTACAAAATTCAAAGAGTACAAAAAGAGTATGCAAAGAGATAAAGAATACTTTAATATGTATTTTTTTATTGATTGAATTATAAGAGTAAAACTAAATATCTATAGAGTATTGTCTACGAAAGAGGAAAGCAAAGATAAGATAAGATGGTAACATAAAGATAAAATAAGATGATAAAGGCTAGAATTAAAACTGAATTTATGAATTCTGTTGGGCTGAATTTGTGGGCTATGAGACTTTTTTGTCATGGGCTAAGGTAGAAGAATGATTTAATACGCCCACGCAAGTTGGAAGGGTTGAGGAGACAAAGACTTTGTGAAGATGTCAGCTAATTGCCCAAAAGAAGGAATGGGGGAGAAGTTTCATCACTCCAGCTTGAGCTTTTTGTCGAACCAAGTGACAATCGACCTCTAAATGTTTGGTCCGTTCATTAAAAACTGGATTAGCAGTAATATGAAGAGCACTTTGATTATCACAATATAAAATTGGTGGGCGGATAGGAGAGATGCGTAAAAATTGTAACCGATTTGGTATCCATTGAAGTTCACAAGTTGTGTTGGCAAGTGCACGATATTCTGCTCCAGTGGATGAGCGGACAACGGTAGTTTATTTATTGGTCTTCTAAGAGACTAAAGAGTTGCTTAAGAAGAAACAATACCCTGTTAAAGATCGTCGAGTGTCATGACATCCGGCCCAATCAGAGTCACTGAAGCCGAGAAGCTGAATTTCTGATTCTCTTGGAAAAAAAAGTCCTTTGCCGGAGCTAGTTTTCAAATGTCGTAACACATGCTTGGCAGCTTGAAGATGAGATTCAGTAGGAGTTGCCATAAATTGACTTAATTGTTGAGTGGCATACATGATGTCTGGTCGAGTAGTGGTAAGGTAGATAAGACGCCCAACCAAACGGCGATACACAGAAGGGTCAGATAGCAAGGGACTTTTGTCTTGATATAATCTTGTGGAACTATCCATTGGAACAGAGGCAAGTTTAGCACCTAATAAACCAAAATCCTCCAAAAGATCAAGACAATATTTTCTCTAAGATAAGCAAATTTTCTTTGCTGATTGAGTTACTTCAATACCCAAAAAATATTTTAAAAGACCCAAATTTTTAATTCGAAAGTGTTGGTGCAAAATAGACTTAATGAAAACAAGTTCAGAAATAGAATTGCCAGTGAGAACGATGTCATCAACATAGACTAGAAATATAGAAATTTGAGCACCAGTAAATTTAACAAATAGAAATCTCCATGTAAGAAAGTATGATTGACATTTAACTGATGTATGGGCCAATGCTTCATAGAGGCCAATGCCAAAACTAATCTGATGGTGGCAGACTTGACAACAGGAGAGAAGGTTTTCAAGAAATCAACACCTTCAGTTTGGGTGAATCCTTTGGCCACAAGGCGAGCCTTATATCGATCAACTGAACCATCAGACTTGCGTTTGATGCGATAGACTCATTTACAGCCAACTGGCTTAATACCTGCAGGATAATCAACAAGACGCCAAGTTTTGTTCAACTCAAAAGCATCCAGCTCATCTTTCATAGCACTACGCCAATTGGGATGTTAATTGGCATCTTTAAAGAACTTTGCCTCAACGTCAAAATGTAGAGATAATAGAAATCTTTTATGTGAAGATGAAAGAAAAGAAAAAGACATGACTGAAGATAAAGGATACCTGCACTTTGAGGGAGATTGATTTGTAGAGGTGAGAGAGGAATTGCACAAGTAATAAGAGAGATATGCTGGAGGTCGGTGAGGTCGATTAGAATGACAAAGATGGGGTTGCTCAGGTGGTGAGGAAGGTGACGGGGGGATGAGGAGGTGATGATGGACTAGTGTCTAGTGCAGAAGAAGAAGAGAGTGTGGGACTCAAAAGAGATTCGGTTGTCATGGATTCAAGTTGGTTAGATTCGATAGTGAGGAAGAAGGAGAGGTTGTTAGAGAGAATAAAGAATTAGATGGAGTTGGGTCAATGGATATGGGTGAGGGTTCAACTGGAAGGGTTGGTATTTTTGGGTTATGTGTGTTGATAGAAAAATTGTTTGGTTTAGAATTTGTTGTTGGGTTGGAGGGAGAAATTGGGTCATTTGTGTGGACCAAAGGGAAGACTAATTCATAAAATACAACATTTCGAGAAATTTCAATCCTTTTGTCATCCAAAAGATAAATGATATATCTTTTAAAATCATTTTGAAAACCAATGAAAACACCTTTTTTGCCTCTTGGATCAAATTTTGATCTATTTATCATTAGAGTAAACACAAAACATAAACATCAAAAAACTTTAAGGTCATGATAATTTGGTGGATGATTAAATAAAATTTCAAATGGTGTTTGAAAATTAATTGCAGATGATAGAACTCTATTAAGCAAATAAACAACATGTTTAACAGCATAAGACCAAAAAGATAATGTTAAATTAGATTGAAACATAAGAGTACGAGCTATATTTAAAATATGTTGATGCTTGTGTTCTACCTGTCCATTTTGTTGAGGGGTTTCAACACAACTACGTTGATGAATAATGCCCTTGGAAGTATAAAAATCATGTAAAATAAATTCTGGTCCATTATCGGAAAGGACAGTTTTGACTTTAGAGTTGAATTGTGTTTCAACTAGAGTAATAAAATTATTTACATGATTTTGCACTTCTCCTTTCAATTTTAACAAAATAGCCCATGTAAAGCGACTAAAATCATCAACGACAATTAAGAAATATTTATGATTATGAATAAAATTTTGTTGAAACGGCCCCAAATGTCAAAATGTAATAAATCAAAAATTGCATTAACTTTATTAAAACTTTGAGAAAATGAAAGTTTCTTCTGTTTAGAAAAATAACAAATATCACAAGTTTTATCGTAAAGCATAGAAATAAAAGGAAATTACTTACGTAAATAATTAAGTCGTTGTTCAGAAAGATAACCCAAACGAAAATGCCATAGCTCGGATGGTGTAATGGCTGATTTTGTTTTGATAGTTTGAATGAAATGTGAAGTTGATGGAATGTGAGTGAGAGTACTTTCAACAACATACAAGCCTTCTCTCATTCTACCAAAACCAATCGTTCTCAAAGAAGTGTTAGTCTGTAAAATGCAAGAAGAAGATAAAAAAGTGAGTTGACATTAAAAATTGGAAGTAATTTTGGGTATGGAAATAATGTTAAAATTAAAAAAAGGCAGATAAAGAACATCATGAAGGATTAAGGATGAAGAAAATTGCACAACACCCTTATAGGAAACAGTGACTTTAGTGTAGAGCTTTTGTTGGGCTAGTGAGAGGTCCAAAATTGGGTTTGGGTTCGGCTGATGGGTATGCCCTTCAACATGACCTAAGGCTGCCCTCTCATCATAAACTGGAGGGGCAATTGAAGGAGGAGTTGCAGCGGCGACGGTAGCGGAGTGATGTGGACTACCAGAGTGACGTAGATGCCTTGGCAGGTACCCGTGTTTCGAATAACAGACTTCAATCGTGTGGCCACTACGACCGCAATTTGTAACTTAGAGGAACCACCGCGACCCTTGCCGGAGAAAAAGCCACTGCGACCGTGACCGCGACCTTGTGAGGGGTGCCGCGAATCAACGGCAGCAGTGATGGAACGTGGATCGTCTAGAACCCCAGCGGTAACTTATATAGCTGTCGTTCATGTTGGATGACCAATGCAAAAACTCTGGTTACTAGAGGTAATTGGTCTAGGAGAAGTATTTGAGATCGCACCACCGAAAACCGTTCATCCAATCCCTTAAGAAAGCGACTTATGAAATCTTGTGATCTGTGAGATGTTGCTGGACATGAACAGACCGGGAGAGGGCAAGAACTGTCGAATTCCTCCCAAAGAGACTTTAGTGATGTGTAGAACTCGGTGAAAGACAAATGCCCTGCTTAAGTGCACAGATTTCTTCTTGCAACTAAGCAATTCGAAGAAGATCGTTTTGAGCAAATCGTTCTTTCAAATCGGTCCAAACAGAGGAGGCAGTGGGAAAATAGGGGACACTTTGAGTTATAGAAGGGGACAAAGAATGGAATAACCAAGATAAGACCAAGTTGTTGCAACGTTCCTAAGCCGAGAAAAAAAGATCCCCAGAGGAGAGGAGATAGAACCGGTAAGAAATCCATATTTATTTTTGGAAATAATAGCCATAGTAAATGATCTATTCCATGAATGGTAATTGTTTCCTGTGAGAACAGGGATAACCAAGACTAAGGTAGGATTTTCGCTTTGATGAATATAATAGGGATTGGTTGTATCTTGAGTTAAATTGGAAGGTTGATTATTTATGGTAGGCGAGAGAGTTGAAGGAGTTTTAGAATCTGAATCGGTTGGTTTATCCATGAATGTCAGCAGATGAGCTCTGATACCACAACAAAATTCAAAGAGTACAAAAAGAGTACGCAAAGATAAAGAATACTTTGGTATGTATTTTTTGATTGATTGAATTATAAGAGTAAAATTAAATATATATAGAATATTGTCTACAAAAGAGAAAAGTAAAGATAAGATAAGATGGTAACATAAAGATAAGATAAGATGATAAAGGCTGGAATTAAAACTGAATTTATAAATTCTGTTGGGCTGAATTTGTGAATTATGAGATTTCTTTGTCATGGACTAAGGTAGAAGAATGGTTTAATATTTTACTTTTTAGCTGCTTTTGTTTCCCATTTTTGCATTATATTATTATCATCGTTCAACATTATTTTATCGGTCTTGCTAAGTAAATAATGACTTTCATAAATAATGTGAACAATGAATTTTAAAATTGGTTAAATAAAATAAAAAATACACTACACCCCTATGAAAATCACAGAAATCACAAATGGAGAAAGGAGATTACCGTACGGTAACTGTAACTGCATTGTTCACTAAATTCATTGTCTATTTATATTTTTTCTTATTTTATTTCATACCAGCTAATATTAATGGTTTAAAAAAATTGTTATTAAAAATTAAAAAACAAAAAAAATATATATTATAAAATTTAAATCTTAAATTCCAATCTAACTTTAAATTTTAATAGTATAATACTCTTTAAGGATGAGTCTTATATAATACCACATTCGTATTTACACGTTATATCATCTAAGAAAAATATATACCATGACTAAATAAAATATATATTATATCAACGCATAAAAAACTCATAATGTAATCAAGTATTAGTGTTGGTATTGGACATAAGACTTTACACTTAAAAAGAGACCGAGTGATATGCCAAGATTCTGGCAACAGGGGAGTGCCTCTCCCTGTGTGTGTGTGAATATGCTTTCTTGGTATTCGGCTTTTTGAAATGGGCAAAGACAAATAAACGGTGGATTTATGGCATTTGATTTAACTATGCCAATTACTCAATCACAGTTACACGCATTATTATAGCATAAAATGTGTCCCTTCAAAAATCAAATTTACAGCCTTGCTTCTTTCCCTGTTATTTGCAGCTTTGAATGTTCTCTTTTGGGAATATGCATATAAGACTGTTAATTATTGGAGACATTTGTACAAAGCGGTTACGATGGAATTCAAAGTTCATACATATGACAATTATTGTTCTGATACCATTCTTTGTGTTAACTTTATGCTTGAGACCATTTTAAACGCATTAGTCTAGTTTAAAAAGGTTTAATCTCTAAAAAAAACTTGTTATAATTTTAAGAAAAGTACATTTTCAAATTTTTACTATTAAATTTAATTTTAAAGTATTATTAGTGTAAATAAATTTTGAATTTGCATCCAATTATATATAATCATGCCAATAAAAATAAGTATATTTATATTGATATTGCGTGAATTATATATATAATTAGATGTATTTTGCTGTAGTATGATTAGATTTTTATTTAAAGTATTGAAAATATCTTTTATTATTTTAACTTAATAATTAATAATGTATTTTTTTTACGGTATTTTCTAACTTAACATGTTAAGGATTCATTTTCGCAACTTCGAATTCTATTTAAGGGATTATAATTCTATATAATCCTTTTTTTAAAGAGTAAATAGTTATTTCTGATCATGAAAAATTCGGATACTAACAAAAATGACTATGAAAAATTGAAATTAACAGGGTCTTCAATGGTATGGATGAGGTAGTTGGAAGGAACAGGTGAGAAAGGAAATGGACCGGTGGTGGTGTTGGAGTTGGTGATGGTCGAGGGAAAAGGGAGGTGAGGGTGATGGAGGAGATGGTGGTGGTGGAATAGGGTTGTGATGGTGGAGAAGGATGGAGAGTAAAGGCAGAGGTAGTTAAATTAGGGTTAGGAATTAAGTTTAGAGATAAAGGAAGATGAAAGGTCAAGAGTATTTATGAAATTATGAACAAAAATTTAATAATTGGTTATTTTTATCGAACAAAACTTATTTTATATGGATATAATTTTAGTTTTAATTTTTTATGGTCAATTTTGTCAGCTTTTAAATTTTTCATGGTAAAAAATAATTATTTACGCTTTTCTAAAAATAAAGATGGAAGTACTCTAATAAAGATAAAATTGTCATTTTTAATTATAAAAGAGTAGTCAATAACTTTAATCATAATTGATTTATATATTTTATGATTACAATTGTGTGCATTCAAATCTTTTATAATAATACAAAAACGAGACTTCATAAGTTCAGGTCTTTGAAAATAGAATAAAAAATAGACAGAATCTATAGTTTGCTAAAAAAATATTATTATTTTAAAAATACATATCACTTGAAAATCTATTTTAGTGGCATTAAATATATGTTTGGTTTACTTGATATTGTCATAATCATTGATCACTAAAAAGAGTATATTGCTAATAGAGAATGTATCACTTTAAGAATTTCAATAATTTGTTTAATCGATACAAATTGTCATCTTCTTTTTTTCTATCTCTATCCATATTAGCCAAGCCCATGTTTTTATTTTTTTGTCATAGTTATCAAATTCGAACCAGACCGGCCAGTTCGATCGAAAAACCGATAAATCGGACCTTAAATCGATCCGGGTTAACATTTGAATTGGATAAGTAAACAAATCGGTCAAACTCGAAAAATCCAGTCAAATCTGTGACTCGAACCAGAACGGGTCAACCGCTGATGTCAGCATCACTCAATTTCAAAAATTGAGAATATATACTAGGCACTGCTGCTAGGGATGTTAATGGGGTAAGGCGGGGGCGGGGGATGCTTCCCTGCTCCCCATCTCCGCCCCCAGATTTACTCCTCGTCCCCGCCCCCGTTCTCCGCCGTGGGGGAATATTGCTCCCATCCCCATTTCCACAGGGCCCCAATCCCCATCTATATGATAGTTTTAACTAATTATTAATTTTCATATGAATAGAGATGTAAGTATCTATTCTATACAAAAATAACAATATTTTATACAAAAAATCTAAACGACAAGATGGTGACTTCTTTCGAAATGACGCAGTGGGAGAACGCAACGGCGAGCCAGAGAATAGAGAAGTGGACAAAGTGGGAGACGTGGCAACAGAGAGAAGAATGGACACGACGATAAAATTACGGAAAGGAACGCCGCAAATAGAGAGCACGACGCAGTGAGGATCATGGCACGGTGAGGTGTGACAATGCGGTGAGAAGGAAGAGTGACGAGAGGGTGGCTGTAGAGAGGTTGGATGAAGTATGGACAGCGTTAGGGATTTCTGAATTGAAGAAGAGTTATACAAATGAGGATTAGGAATTTTGGGTTTCTCTATGTGTGTGAAATGACTAAAAAACATATATGTGAAATAAACTATTAAAGACAATTCAGTAAATTTATGAACTTTGGGGATTAGCGGGGATGGGGCAGGGATCCTCGCAGGGATCTCCGTATCTACCATCCCTAGCTGCTGCTGGGGTTCGAATTTGAGTTATTCAAGTTGCAAAAGAGCCCTTGCAACCACTGGAGCAAGTTTTCTCTTTGTGTTATATGGTGTGTTTTAATAAATATATTACTAACTATTAGACATATCTTAATTAATCACTTGTGTATGAATTCTTTTAGTCACGTAAATTTAAGATATTTTTTATCTTTTTATTCTAATGAATAGTATTCATATTAATTTATTTTATTTTTTATTTTATACTTACTTTTTTTAAAAAGAATTATTTTTTAATTATATATAATTATTAAAATAAAAATTAAACTTTGTTAAATATCTTTAAATTAAAAAAGATAAACAAAAATTTTTTATTAATCAATGACATATTTTTGTTATTGATAATTATATAACATTTATTAATATTAATATTTTTTAAAATATATTTAAATAATGTAATAAATATTAATTAATTAATAAATTAAAAAATAAGTTAATTTGATATAAAAAGTTAAATTTTATATAATTAATTAATTATGATTGGATCAACTGGTTGAATCTGTGATCTACCGGTTAAATCAGTAATCCAATAACTTAATCGGTTCTGATAGCTATATTTTTTGTTGAATAATAGATCGAATAAGTCTTGAATGAGTTTCCAAAAACTTAATGTAAGTAATAGAATTTTTATCCTACGTTTCTGAATTATATATTCTCGTTGAAATCTGGTTATTGAATAAATAGAATTTATAGTTATAGAGAATAAAATATTAGCATATTGCACTAATCATGGAATCCAAAATCTTGATATGATAATAAGTTGCGGTGATATCAAGTTACCATGCAGTAACGTAATATATTGCGGTTGAAAAAAAAAAAAGCAAAAAGTGTTTGAGTTGTTGACAGGGAGGGCATTCCAGAATCCATAAATAATAATATTGAGCTAGGGGTGTGTATAGTTCGGGTGAAATCGGGTTTGATGTGACCCAGACCCGACCCAAAATATATACCGTACTTATTTATTAGACCCGAACCCGGCCCTAGACCCGGTGAAATTTATACACTTTCGGGCCACGATTATATCGGGTAAAAACCGGGTGAAAATCGGACCATTAACATTACATTATTTTGATATCTTCTTGTAAGTTAGCATGTGAAAATATCCAAATTTCTAAGGCTCCAACTATTATTTGACATGGTAAAATTCACTTAGAAAAACAAAAACCGACTCTTCTCTAAAATTAAAGCATAATCATAATCAATACTAATATTGTATAATAACACCAAATATTTAAATCAATACAAATAACACAACATTATGCATTAGTCTAAAATCTTATGCATTTTAAACATAAAACATTAACTTATAGTCTTATAATAACTAATAACACAAAATATTAAGGTTTACAATACTTAAATTCCACATAAGAATAGCCATCATCCATCACTAATAACACAAAATATTAATTGTGTATGATGACCGGGCCACCGGGCCGACTTCGGGTGATCCGAGACATGGCCCGGACCCGACCCAAAATAATGACCGGGTCTATTTTTGAGACCCTTACCTGGCCCTAGACCCAATGAAATCACACCAAATTAGGCCCAAAAGTGCTTGGGGCGGGCCAGGTCTTCAGGCCGGGCCAGGCCATGCACACCCCTACATTGAGCTTTGCATTTGAGGAACAAAAACAATGGAAGGAAGAAGGGTCAAATGGTCAATGTAAGTTGATGAAGAAAAGAAAAAAAAAAGGAAGAGAGGATGTGATTGGAAAAAAGATAATTAGTGTTGTTAGAGATACACATACATCTGACATGAACATGGATCGATGCTATCTCTAAGAGCATCTCCAATGGGGAGCCCCGTTATTATGTAGTCAGAGAAAAAGAGAAATTGGAGCATTGGAGTGAAGAGAGAGTGAGTTCCCTCACTGTTTTCAAGAAAAGGGAGTCCCTCTGAATGGGAACTCCCATTGCTCAATCAACACTTGCCAAATGGCAAGTTAGGTGAAAAAATAAATAGTTATATAAAATATTAATTAATTAAATAGTTATATTAATTAATTAATTCAATAATAATTATAATAATTAATTAAATTAAGTAATTATAATTTTATTTAATTAATAATTTATATTAATTATTTAAATAATAATTAAATGGCTTATCACAACCTCAGTTAGGAGAGGAAGATTTTGCACCATACCATCAATTTTTTCAAAGAAATGCCCAACTTCGAAATAGGCAGCAGCATAGACAATTGAAGGAGGACTTGATTGAACACATATGGCAATTTCACAATGCTTGTCGTCAACTATAGAGTTTAATTATGTTTTTCTTTGTATTAAGTAATTTTACAAATTAGTGTAACCCCGAATTATCTATTGTGTATTTTTGTTATATATGAATTTATTTAATATTAATATCTTTTAATAGTGAATTATTTTTAAATTTAAATATTTAAATTACATTATTAACAAAAATTAATTATATTAATTACAAGTATTTTAATTAATTAATTAAGTGGGACCACAACAGGGACTAAAGTTAGCTCCTCCTAATAGAGAAGAGAGATGCTTTGAGTTCCTATTTACTGTTTATGACGCAAAAGCTGATGTGGAGTTACTTTTTATGACAGGTGGGCCATAAACAGGAACTGGGATGAGTTCCCTACTGGAGATGGTCTAAGAGCATCTCCAATGGGGAGCCCCGTTACTATATAGTCAGAGAAAAAGAGGAATTGGAGCATTGGAGTGAAGAGAGAGTGAGTTCCCTCACTGTTTTCAAGAAAAGGGAGTCCCTCTGAATGGGAACTCCCATTGCTCAATCAACACTTGCCAAATGGCAAGTTAGGTGAAAAAATAAATAGTTATATAAAATATTAATTAATTAAATAGTTATATTAATTAATTAATTCAATAATAATTATAATAATTAATTAAATTAAGTAATTATAATTTTATTTAATTAATAATTTATATTAATTATTTAAATAATAATTAAATGGCTTATCACAACCTCAGCTAGGAGAGGAAGATTTTGCACCATACCATCAATTTTTCTAAAGAAATGCCCAACTTCGAAATAGGCAGCAGCATAGACAATTGAAGGAAGACTTGATTGAACACATATGGCAATTTCACAATGCTTGTCGTCAACTATAGAGTTTAATTATGTTTTTCTTTGTATTAAGTAATTTTACAAATTAGTGTAACCCCGAATTATCTATTGTGTATTTTTGTTATATATGAATTTATTTAATATTAATATCTTTTAATAGTGAATTATTTTTAAATTTAAATATTTAAATTACATTATTAACAAAAATTAATTATATTAATTACAAGTATTTTAATTAATTAATTAAGTGGGACCACAACAGGGACTAAAGTTAGCTCCTCCTAATAGAGAAGAGAGATGCTTTGAGTTCCTATTTACTGTTTATGACGCAAAAGCTGATGTGGAGTTACTTTTTATGACAGGTGGGCCATAAACAGGAACTGGGATGAGTTCCCTACTGGAGATGGTCTAAGAGCATCTCCAATGGGGAGCCCCGTTACTATATAGTCAGAGAAAAAGAGGAATTGGAGCATTGGAGTGAAGAGAGAGTGAGTTCCCTCACTGTTTTCAAGAAAAGGGAGTCCCTCTGAATGGGAACTCCCATTGCTCAATCAACACTTGCCAAATGGCAAGTTAGGTGAAAAAATAAATAGTTATATAAAATATTAATTAATTAAATAGTTATATTAATTAATTAATTCAATAATAATTATAATAATTAATTAAATTAAGTAATTATAATTTTATTTAATTAATAATTTATATTAATTATTTAAATAATAATTAAATGGCTTATCACAACCTCAGCTAGGAGAGGAAGATTTTGCACCATACCATCAATTTTTCTAAAGAAATGCCCAACTTCGAAATAGGCAGCAGCATAGACAATTGAAGGAAGACTTGATTGAACACATATGGCAATTTCACAATGCTTGTCGTCAACTATAGAGTTTAATTATGTTTTTCTTTGTATTAAGTAATTTTACAAATTAGTGTAACCCCGAATTATCTATTGTGTATTTTTGTTATATATGAATTTATTTAATATTAATATCTTTTAATAGTGAATTATTTTTAAATTTAAATATTTAAATTACATTATTAACAAAAATTAATTATATTAATTACAAGTATTTTAATTAATTAATTAAGTGGGACCACAACAGGGACTAAAGTTAGTTCCTCCTAATAGAGAAGAGAGAGATGCTTTGAGTTCCTATTTACTGTTTATGACGCAAAAGCTGATGTGGAGTTACTTTTTATGACAGGTGGGCCATAAACAGGAACTGGGATGAGTTCCCTACTGGAGATGGTCTAATAAGGTGTCACGGAACTCAATAAAGATGCAATTATTACAGACAGCACCAACTTCTCTCTCTCTTGTTTACAAGAATAACAGACACAAAATCTTGTTTTAGAGAAATAGTGTTTTAAAACACTAAAGTAGTGTTTGGTGGAGAGATAGATATCGAAAGACTGAGATTGAGAGACAAAGACTAAGAGATAGAAACTGAAATAAGTTTTAGTATTCTGTTTGGTGCCAAGTAAGAGACAAAAATTGAAATAAGAATAAAAATCTAATTTAATTTGCACAAATGATAAAATTGGAATTAATTAATTAAAATGAGAGTATTTTAGGTATAAAATGTTATTAAAGTTTCAGTCTCTGTTTCTAAAAATATCAGTCCCATGTGTCCCTACATTTTGGAGGCACTGAAATACTGAAATTTTGGGGACAGAGACAGAAATTTTAGTACCAGTCTCTGCTCAACAAACATGATACTGTATCTCAGTTTCTCAGTCTCTGTCCCAGTACTACAAAACAAACGCTACCTAATTTATATATTTTGTTTGTTATATAAAAGACATAAAAATATTAATAAGAAATATATTTTGTTTTTTTATTATTTTTATTAAGTTTTTAATAATTATATTTTTAATTATTTTTCAAATTGTGTAAAAAGAAAGATAAATTAAAATTTCTATTATTTATATTATTTTATATTTAATTTATTATCTAACAAAATATTAAAATATGAATTTTTATATTTTTTATATTATATTTTTATTGTTTTATCTTATTTTATTTTAAAAAATAAGTATAATTATTGTATATGAGCTTTACATTTGTATGAAAAGTAATTAAGACTAGTTTTTTAAATAAAAATATAATAAATTGTATTTATATTTAATCACTTATTATTTTAATAAATTTTATTTTAAATTTATTTTTTCATAATACTAGTATATGTATTTGTATTTTGGACGAGGTAATATATAAAAATATATAAATTAAAAAAAATGAAAATACATAAAACAATTGACACTATAAAATGTTTACAAAATAAGAATTAAATTTAAAGTTTAACTGTTTTTAATATTAAAAATAATAAATAAATATTATATCTATTTTTAAAATAGAATAATTGAAATATTTATATTAAATTTTTTATAAAAAGTTTTGTGTAAATTATATTGATGATTAAAATTGCAAATATCCTTAGTAGTTTCCTTAATTCATCTAAACCAAATCCTTCTTTAATTCATGTGCAAGAGCAAAACTTTCAAGTAATTTTTATTCTTAATTTCTGAAAATATCACATGTAGTTAGCCATGTATTAAAATCGGTCGGGAAAAATATTTTTTAACATGTGCTAAAATTTACTTTTAAAGCTTATTTATTATAAGTTTATAACATTTCCACTATTAGTTTTAAGTTTAATTATATTTTGGATCTTACAAAATAATATATTAATATTTACGAGATATAATATTTAAAAATAAAAAATAAAATTTGTCATTGATATTTCGTATTAATTTAGTTAAAATTTTATATTATTTTAATTATTTTATTAAAATAATTATACAAATAATAAAAATTTGTTAATTTTCTATTAAGATGATACTATTTTTTTTAAAGTGCAATCGATTTTATTTTATCTATTAATTTCAAGGTAAATTTTAATTCTAAATTAGTTTATTTCTTAAAAATATCAAAAATAATATTCTAAAAACATTATATTAGAATTGTTCTTATTACGACAAAAAATGCTATTATAGATAATTATTTTTATTAAAATTTATTTAGAATGACTTTATTTATTGATAACACATTCGTTCCTAGAAAAGCAACATGACATTATTTCCAAGCCTCTTTGTGTGTAGCCTTGTATATAACGTTCATTGAATTGATTAATATTCATATTAGTTTGTGTGTGAGACAAACCAAAACAATCTATACTATTTAATAATTTCGAACTAAAGAGATTTAATTATTCTGTATATTCTCTTTATCTATAAAAATTAAATCTGAATTAAGATATTTTTTTGCTCTTCAATAATAATGAAAGTAAGATAGTTAGTGACCTAAATTTGTAGATAGGATGTAATCTAACAATTTGTAAATAAAGCATTATACAATCATGTATCATCATCTTTTGTTACCTATGAGTTAAATTCATTTGAAAACAAAATAAAAATAAAAACCAATCAAAATTACTAAAAATGATAGTTTTATATCAAGAAAAAAAAAACAAGAATAAATAGTATCTAATTAATATAATAGACAATTAGTAAAACATAATTACGAACATAAAATTAGGAGTTTGTTTGAATATCATTAAGTTAATCCTTTTTTTATTTTTTAGTGTATTTAACAAAATTTTAGTAGTAAAAATAAAAATACTAAAAAAATAAAAACATCTTATTTTAAAAGTTATAATTTATATTTTTAATATAAATAAATATTTTTATATTGTTATATCCAAATATAATTATTAAATAAAAAATATTTTTACATAAGATATCTAAATATAAAATTATTTTTTTAAAATTTTTTTAAAAAAGATAATTTAAATTTTTATTAAAAAATTCATCCAAACAAATTCAAAAATATTTTAATATTTCATTTTAGTTTAGAGGAAACAGGTCATTTTTTTAAGGGCAAAGTACGTAAATAAATAAATTGATCAAACCCTTTACCCAAATACACAAAACTGATATTCCTTACCTGATTGTGCAATTTGACACTTCTATGTAAACCGTGGGAAGCTACCACGGTTTACAATTTTAACATAAACCGTGGCAACTACCACGGTTTATGAAGGAAGAATGTTTAACATAAACCGTGGCAAGCTCCCACGGTTTATGAAGGAAAAAATTTGATAGTAAACCCTTGTAGGTTACAACGGTTTAGGAACACCAAAATTCTATATATATGTGGGTGACATTCTACTTGCACAAGAGATCATTCTCACAATGGCAAGTGAGGAAGAGAGTGTTCTTGCTTTAGTGCATTACTCTGGGAAAATTAAAAAAAGCAAAAGCCATGGTGTGAAGTTCACAGACAAAGAACCATTGAGTGTGTTCATCAGTTCGTCAAGCACTTTGTCAGATCTAAAGAACAGCATCTTGCAGAAGCTTGGCGTCTTTGGTACGAAGTGGGTGAAGAAGCTATTCTACAAGATTCCCATCGCAGTTGTCTCGACGGGTGTTCATTATGATACCTTTGTGCTAGCGGCTGATGAAAATATTAGGGTTCTGTTGCATTGTGTTAGGAGTTTTCCAGAGATCCGAATTCACGAGTTGTTTGCGAAGTTGGAGGTTGGTGTCGATAGTTCTGGGGCATCAGCTCCATTTCAGAGCTCGACTGCCGCGGGAGGTGCATCTAGTTCGATGCCTGCGGTCAGACCGTATCTTCCGCCGGTGGATTCCCCTACGTTCGCGGCTGATTTAGAGCGAACGGTGATTGTTGGTTCTGTACAGTTGGAGAATGAAGGAATATTTGAGCAGCCTGATGTCGTTGGCACCGGTGGTGGCCACTTACCTTATATGGAAGGCTTTGGTGAACCTGATAAAGTAGAGAATGCAATGTGTGACGATGACTCTGACCAGGAGCCTGTCGATATCATCGGGGACAACGACGATGACACAGGTGCCAATCCACATGCACAGCATGGGCCTCTTCAAGTTCTGCTTCTCAACAGTACCCTCCACACTTCTCCACACTAAAATTGGAGGTTCTTGGTCATCAGGAGGACGGTGGTAACACGGTTGGGGGCTCTTCTACAAAATTTTAGATTGGGCAATCTTTCCAGAATAAAGATGAGGCTGTGCTGAGTGTGAAGGACTATAGCATCCGGCGAGATGTTGAGTACAGAGTCATCGAATCAGATCATCTGAAGTATCATGGAAAATGCAAGCAATTCGGCAAGGGTTGTACTTGGTTGATTCGCGTTGCGCTGCGTGCACGAAAGGGCACTTGGGAGGTTAGGAGGTACAACGGGCCACACACATGCTTGGCAACCTTTATTTCCAGTGATCACCGTCAGCTGGATTACCACGTTATCTGTGCGAGGATTCTTCCGTTGGTTAGGGCAGATGCTGTAGTTACGGTAAAGGTACTACAACAAGCTACAGAAGTCGATTATGGTTTCAGACCTAGTTACAGGAAGGTTTGGATGGCGAAGCAGAAGGCAGTGGCACAAATATATGGAGATTGGGAAGAGTCATACGCGGAGTTGCCACGTTGGATGCTAGGAGTACAGTCAACAATGGCCGGAACAATAACCGTGTTGAAGACCTCTCCTGTTCGGCTTCGTGGTGAGGTTGATGAGTTGACGGTGTACTTTCACCGATTATTCTGGACATTCCCACCCTGTATCGAGGCATTCCGTCATTGCAAGCCCCTCGTCAGTATTGACGGTACCCACTTGTATGGCAAGTATGGAGGGACATTGCTGTTGGCGATTGCGCAGGATGGGAACTCCAACATCCTCCCCATTGCATTCGCCTTTGTGGAAGGAGAAAATGCAGAGTCATGGTCATTCTTCTTGTTCAACCTACGAGAGCATGTGACTCCTCAGGAGGGTATCCTTGTAATCTCTGACAGGCATAACGGGATCAAGGCAGCGCTTGAGGCACCTGAGACTGGGTGGCTGCCGCCTCGTGCTTTCTGAGCGTACTGTATTCGGCATGTGGCAGCGAATTTTGCCCTAACTTTCAAAGGTAAAGATTCAAGGAGGATGTTAGTGAATGCTGCCTACGCAAAGACTGAAGCAGAGTTTTATTACTGGTTTGACATCATGCGGACTGAGAATCCAGCAATGTGTGAATGGGCCAATCGGATGGAGTACGACAAATGGACCCAACATGAGGATAGTGGTAGACGGTTCGAGCACATGACAACCAACATCAGTGAATGTGTGAACTTGGTGCTAAAGGGAACTCGAAACCTCCCGGTCACATCGTTGGTTCAGTCAACTTACGAGAGGCTTGCTCAGCATTTTGTGGTACGGGGACAAACAGCAGAGGCACAACTCGGATCTAGTAATGAATTTTGCCAGGCATTGGCCAAGGCAATTAATCGGAATCTAAGAGACTCAAGGTGCTTCACTGTCACGTTATACGACAGGCATCAATCGGAGTACACCGTGGCCGAGACAACACCAACCGGGCGCTTCTCGCTGGGTAGCTATAGAGTTTCCCTTAAAGATCACAGATGCGACTGTGGCCACTTTCAGTCGCTGCATTATCCTTGTTGCCACGCCATTGCATGTTGCGCCTACTCCCGCCTTAATTGGGCGTCATATGTTCACGAGGTCTATCGTATGAGTGAAGTTTTCAACGTTTACAAGCAGGGTTTTGTTCCGCCTATCCCGGAAGGCCTATGGCCTCCATATGCTGGGCCAACCATCATTCCTGATCCTAACATGAGGCGTGCAAAGGAAGGTCGTCCAAGGGCAACCAGGATCCGTGGTAGTATGGATCAGTCTCTGGAGAACCAGCCGAAGCGCTGTGGGCTATGCCGTCAGGCTGGGCATACGCGGAGGAACTGTGACCAGCGAAGACATACTACCGGGGGGATGCGTAGATCTCATTATCTTGTTGTTTTAGTTGTTTTATTAACTGTTCAGTTGAGTTATGTATGGTTGGTTAAGTCTATGAATGTCACCATGTTGATTTTCTGCATTAATTTCATATGAATAAAATCTGTTTATTTTAGATGTTTGATTGCATCAATGTGGTATCATTTAGACTGCGCATGATAACTGTGACGGAAATAATGTATATCTTAGAATCTCAAACCGCTTAAACTATCAAATACATAGCAGATAACATATCATTTAGACTGCACACTGTGATCAAATTTTTTCCTTCATAAACCGTGGGAGCTTGCCACGGTTTATGTTAAACATTCTCCCTTCATAAACCATGGTAGCTTGCCACGGTTTACACACAAATCACACAATTCTTAAACCGTGGTAGATTGCCACAGTTTATGTTAAAATTGTAAACTGTAGTAGCTTTCCACGGTTTACATAGAAGTGTCAAATTGCACAATCAAGTAAGGAATATCAGTTTTGTGTATTTGGGTAAAGGGTTTGATCAATTTATTTATTTAGGTACTTTGCCCTTTTTTTTAATTTATTTATGTATAAAATCCTTTAAATAAAAATGAAAAAGAAAAGAAAAAAAGAGAGGAAAAAAAAAGATAAAAATAAAAATAAAAAAGCCAAGCGAGCAGATAAATATATGCATCGTATGAAATATGGCTATGAATAATGATATTATGATGATAATATGATATGGTTTCATATCGTGTGAGTAATAATCCTTAATTAGTTTATGGGTTGTCTTGGGTTGGGTGGCTCAAAACAATGCTAACCCTCAACCTCACTCCTCTTCCTTCCTCGTAAGTTTTCTTCTTTTTTTTTTGTTCTTCTCTCAACCTTAATTGTTGTCCAATTTTTTCTTTTTCTTTCCGTTTAGTTAGTTAGTTAGTTAGTTAGTTGCTCTTGTTGTTGTAGGTTCTCTGTTGCAAATTGCCCACTGTTTATTCAGAAAACACAGTTATTGATTCCTTCCAATCTTAGTTACTCCTTTTCTGCTACAGGTTCTCTCTTATTCTCACTCTCTTGCTTCATGTGGGTATTATGATTATTATTATTATGCTATCATTTTTTGTTTGTCAAGTTTTGATTTTTAATTTGTGGGTTATGTTGTGTGTTTTGTGTTTTTGATGCAGAAACCAGAAAGTTGAAGACTTTTCAGCTCAAGGCTGGATTTTGGGAGTCAATTAAATCTGGGTATGTTGCAATTTGATTGAAAAAATGGGATAGAAAATGGCATTATGTTTGGACATTGTATTTATTAGTCTTGGATTGCACAAAATCTATTGGATATTCAATGGAAACATGGCTACATTGTGGCTTGTATTGCGGTTTGCATTGTGATTGTGAGAAAACATGGCTCATATGATTCGCAATAATTTAAATCTGGAAGCCTTAGTTTGGTAATTAACATGTTGGAGTAGTTACTTTTTCCTTCAATTTGCAGGGGTGGTTCTTATTTAGTTATATTTGCCGGTTGTCATTCGATTTTGTAGCTCTGGTAGGTACACTTTCGACGAGTTTTGTTGTATAGAAATTTTTGCTTTGATTAGTGTAATCTTTTTGTGTTCCCTAGTAATGCTTTATAAGACTGAATGCCAAGACAGCCTTCTGTATAAGGAATGTTTTGTACAGAACAAAGAATTTATAGCAGTTCTGAATGTATTGTGGAATCTGAGGTTCTGGGGTGGAATTCAACCTCAGAAACCGGAAATTGGTGTGCATTACAATATGAAATAGCAGAAAATAGAAGAAACGATACGTAAATTGTCCTGGGTAGTATAGAGACCCTTCATCCTCACATTCCTTTCTGAACAAAATGACCTAACTAACTCTCCTCGCTCCCTCGCATATATAAAGCCTTGTTCTTCATCCCCAAATCTTCACATGATCTCGGTCTCCCTCCTCATCATGACTAAATTAAAGGAGAAGTTTTGTACAGTATAGGGCCTTCATCACAAAATATATAAATTAGAGAGATTTGACTGAAAAACGTGTCTATAGGGTCTTTTGTCATGCATTTCATGCTCGTCATCATCTATCCAAACAAGATACAAATATATAACTTGTGTTTTTGTCTCTGTCTGTTGTTAATTCCAAACAGAATACTAATACTATTCTTTTAAGTCTTTGTCTCTTATTTTCCTTTCTCTTTCTCTGTTTCGGTGTATCTGTCTCTGGATAGAATCCGGACCTTATTGAAATTTGTATACAATATATGGATTTGATTGCAAAGTCTTAAACTATTAGGATCTAATTGAAGATTGAATGAAACTATATGAGCTTCTTGAATAATTTAACCTCCTATCAATTACATATGATATATTGACCAATAGTGTATCTCTTATCTTGAAAGTTCCTTTGCTTGTTCTCCTTCTCAGGTTGATTAAGAACAACACTACACAAGTTGTTGATCCACCCAACGTAGATGAAGAAGATGAAGAACCTTTGCCTCAAGAGTTTGTCCTTGTTGAAAAGACTGAACCTGATGGAACAATTGAGCAAATAATATTTTCTTCAGGTGGAGATATTGATGTTTATGACCTTCAAGCTCTCTGTGACAAGGTGTGTATCTAATGCGTCTTTATGTCGTGCATTAATGTTTCTATTATCGTGTTTGTTTGGTGTAATAATGCATATGCTAGCCTTGGAATTCATCTAAATCTTATCTGAAGAATTGATGAAAATCATCAAGAACTTCCTTTATTACATCTTTGGACTGATAACAATAATTAATTTCTTGTTCAATATTCTAGTTTCCTTTACAATTAACAACATAAAGAACTCGTTTACCTATTTACATCATTCATGGAAATAGTTTACTTAAATCCAAAATTTCAGTACTGAATTGTCCCTTTTATTTTTTTCTTTTTTTCTCAATAAACAAACCCGCACTCATATGACGAGTGGTTAATCTCTTTAACAGGTAGGGTGGCCACGGAGGCCATTGTCGAAATTAGCTGCTGCTTTAAAAAATAGCTATATTGTAGCCTCATTGCATTCTGTAAGAAAGTCTCCAGGGTCAGGTAAAAATAATAAGATTCCTTGCTGTGTCCTGCGTTTACGTTGACTATTCAGTTATGTTTTTTCTTTGTGCCTGTGGTTATCCAAACCTATTTGATGAACATTTTGGTGTACTTGGCGAAGTTATTTCACAGAGGGGAATGAACAAAAGAGATTAATCGGCATGGCTCGTGCTACTTCAGACCATGCCTTCAATGCCACAATTTGGGATGTCCTAGTTGATCCTGGTTACCAGGTATTTTCTGTCAACCAAACATTAACTTCAATTTTGGTTCTGCTTACCGAAAGAGTTTATATTTGGAGTCTAATTTGAACTTAAAAGTTATAACATAAAAATTAAGCTATAACTTTTAAGGCAAAGAAAGAACAATTCCAATAAGCAATAACCTTTATCATGCTTTATGAGCAACTTATATTCTGATGTTTGCTTGAAAGTATGTTGGGTAAAATAAATGCACTTGAATTCAGAGGAAGCTAAGCTTGTATGCATATAAAGTGGTGTCAAATTCAGGCATTTCTGCCAAATCATTTTTGTGCTTGAGTGCCTCATGTAAGCATGAATTCCGGCTGCGTTAGCTGAAGTACTGGTTATTGATGTCGTTGTAACTTGTATAGGGCCAAGGTCTTGGTAAAGCTCTTGTAGAGAAACTGATTCGAGCTCTTTTGCAAAGGGACATCGGCAATATAACTCTGTTTGCAGATAGTAAAGGTATAACAACATTCGCAAAGTTTACACTTATTATCATCGACAATGTCCGATATAATAGAACTTGACTGCTATGTCATTAGTGCTTAGATATTTTGTGTGCTTGCGCTATCATTTCGATAGTTTGGCCTTAGGGTAAATTACACTGACCTTCTTGAAGTTAGGTAATATTACACGCGACAGGCCTTAATTTTTCATGCTTACATCGAGTCATTGCCTTTTCCTATGGGAAGGTGAGCCTTACGTTTATAAGAGAAATCAACATCATGTTTTATAAAATATAAGGTAAGAAGGAGGAAACTCACATACATTTGTCTTTATGTGAAGCTGTTAGTTGAGACCGTTAGATAACAATTTAGTCAAACATGTCAAATTATCTAACGGTTCTTAATTAATAACTTCACATGAAGATAACTACATGTGAGTATATTGAGTGTCATATAACTTAACCTTAGGAGAATTTGTAGTAAATTTAGGAATTTACCCTAAAATATTTAAGGGGCATGTTAGGAATATCCTCGGTTAGGAGTATCATCGGGCATGTTACTTCGTTAAACGTGTTCTTCGATCCGACTATCATCGACTCTTGTTGATGGCCGGCACACTATGAACATTCTGCTATTCCTTTAGTCCAACATTTGATTGGAAGGTTAGGGTTTCATTTCATGCTTGGAGTTTCACATTTTCTTTTGTATGTTGAATGCAGTTGTGGATTTCTACCGGAATTTAGGTTTTGAAGCTGACCCTGAAGGCATAAAAGGCATGTTTTGGTACCCAAATTACTAATTGCAACCATTGATTAACTTTGCAACCAATGTGTATGCAAGTTTATATCTTGATTTTATAATATGAAATTACACAGAATTGACATCAATTTGTAATTATTATTATTGCGTTAGGCGCTAGTATTTTTCCTTTTTATATCCAAATTATTTGATTAAAGAATTATATTCACATATAAAAACTTGAGTATTTACTTTGTACTTGAAAAAAAAATGTGACGATGTTGGTTATCTCTTGGTGCTTATTAGTATTTGGTTTGGGAGTGAAAGAGGGTGAAAATTTCATTAATCAAATGTTATGTATAATTTTTTTCGGAAAAGCTCTGCATCCATGTAAAAATGTTAACCAAGTAATTTCCTCCACACGCGCGTCCCCCAACTCTTCATTCGTTTGTTATACACGCGCTACATCTAACGTGCTGCAATGTAAAGCTTTGCTTAACATAAACCTTCTGCTACAACGTAAACCTCCTTCTTCTTCTTCTTCTCTGCTCGCGTTTTTCCTTATTGATTTGCATTGTCTTCGTCGTTCTCTTCTGGTCGCGTTCATCTCGTTTTCTTATTTCGATCTGGTTACGTTACATTTATCTTCTTCCTATTCTTCTTTGTTTTCTTTTTCGATATGCACTTCTGAATCGAAACAATGAATGACTCAACTTCAAATTAGTTGAATGGAATGCAAAGTTTGGATTATTCAATTTTGAATTGAATTGAATGGAATGCAATTGCTAATTTGAATTGAATTAAATGAATGGAGGTGTACTGAATTGAATTGAATTGATAATATGGAAATTGTAGGCAGAGTTATTTGAATTTGATTTTATATAATGGATTATGTTTTGTTCACTCAATACTATACAAATGTTTCACCATGAGTATTGTGTTTGGTTCACCATGTTCATTCTGCAGAAAGCTGTTTGAATTTGATTTTATATAATGGATTATGTTTCGTTCACTCAGTACTATACAATTGTTTCACCATGAGTATTATGTTCGGTTCACCATGAGTACTGTATTCGGTTCATTCTGCAGAAAGCTGTTTGAATTTGATTTTATATAATGGATTATGTTTCGTTCACTCAAGTACTATACAGCAGCAACAACAACAAAAGAATGGCAATAAGGAGAAAACACGTGAAGAAGAAGGAACGCGAAAAAGAAGGAGGAAAAGGAGGAGGAGGAGGAACGCGAAGAAGAAGACACTCCGTGCGTAAACGAGAGAAGAGAGGAAGAAGAAGAAGCGTGATGGAAAAGAGAAGAAGAAGAGAAGAAGCATTGGCCAAGAGCGATTTCATGTGTGTTAGGCGCGTGTATTTCACATTTCATTTAATGATATTAGGTTTTTTTAGTATTGGACCAACTTGATTACATGGTTACATAGATGTATAATATCCCTGAATTTTTTTGTGTGGACGGATAAATACTTATATAGAATTTTTTCTTTTAACTCAACAAAAGAATTGTGTGATCTTTTTAATGATTAAGAATTTATATATTTAATTTTCATTATTGAGTTATGCAGTTTCTATAAAATAAAAAATTTGTTTGTCATTTCATTATATAGAAATATTATCTATGAAAATTCACCCTCTACTCTATTTTACATTCATACCAATACCAAACTAACCGTTTCTTCCATTTTTTTATGCATAATGTATAATCAAATAATATTTTTTTATTTTTGGACGAATTTTTTTTGATTCGAAACAACACAATAAAGTGTAATAACAATAAAGCGTACAACACAAGAAAACTACAAGTAATTCTTATTTATCTTCGATATTGCTATCAACAACAAAAAAGAATCAAATATCACTTCACTTTGTGTAGCTCTTACTCTTTGTAATTTCTAATTGACCTGTTAATTATTTCTGTAATACTTGCTTCTTGATTTTTGAAGATTCTGTGATTCCTTTTCAGTCAAGTACTCTAAAAGATAACAAAAAAATCAACCAATCACCTGTTATGTTCTTTCTTTCTGACAAGTGTACCTGTTTAATTCTCAAGTTGCTTAATAGTTTTTGAAATAGACCATAGTTTATCATAGGCTAACAACCAAACGCATCACATATGCCAAGTAAACTCACAATCAATAAACAAATGGTAATCATTCTCAATCTCCTTTTTAATTTTTATATAAAACACATATTATCATTTTGGTACTAATCCCCTCCAAATAGAGATAGTAAAGCTGTAACTTAAAAAGTTAAAATATCTTTTGGTACCATCTCAACCTGCAAAACCTGCAGATACGAGTTAATAGAATAAATGTCCGATTTATCAAATTTGGTCCTCTCTCTTATATGTTAGTATGGATGAAATTTTGGATTCAAAATATCACTGTTTTTTTTTCCCATGAAAATTTTCATTTTTTCCATGCTTTTCTCAACTTGTGGCCCAAAAACCACACTATATTTTTGTAGTTTCCTATAGTATCCCTCAACCTGACAAGTCAAAAACTAATTCGTTGTGGATTGGAGTTCTATTTAAGAGTTTGTTATTGACCAATAGATTGCTACATGCACAAGACGAAATTCGAATCTCCAACAATTACTTAAACAGACTAGTGAACTAATCACTACATCAACCTAATTTGATTAAAGTCCCACTATATATATTCATAGGAAAAATGAAAATTCCTTCTCTATCCGGTTTTGGCAGGGAAAAAAATTAAGTGTACTTGTCCAAGTTATTATTCAAAATATACGTTTCAGAATGATATAATAATTGATTAGCATTGTGTCCGAAGTGTTCTTAACTTTAACAGGGTTGAACAAATTGCAAATGATTATTTTTTTTTTATTTTTACCATATCTCTTGGTCCGGTAAATCATGACTAATATTTTGCAGATTTAAACTCCATTTAAATATTTGTTATTAGTCAATAAATTATTATATACACTTATAAAAAAATGTAAATATATCTTTTTTTTTTTTCTGATATTTGATTGTGTATGCAAACTAAAAAATTTAAAATTACTCAATTGAATTGATTCAAGTTAATAATTTTACATTTTGAATTTTGATTATTCTACATTTTTTCCCAAAAATTTTACAATTCTCGGTCTAAATAAGGCTTTTCTACTACTGCAATTAAAAATCTTGAAACAACCATCTCTTTAAAAGTTTGAAAACAATATAGTTAATTAATATAGAGGCATAGCCGCATAGATGGAATGACAGAAACATCTAATGACTCTATAAGAGGCTGCTTGTGGAGTAATGCTTTTCTTAGTCAATAAAAATAAATGATGATGATGTCTACCAAAATTAATTAACATCCCAGTTCGCAATAGGCCAATAGTGACTGCTTATAAGACTTTAATTTCTCCACAGCACGTTTTGTGTTAATCCTAATCTTGTTGCTTCTACTCTTAGCTAGAAATAGAATGCCACATAATTCCATAAAAATTATATGCTAAATTACATGGTTAATCTTAGGGGTGTTTATGGGTTGAATAAAACCGGGTTTGATATGATTCAGATTCGGTTCGAAATATATACTGGACCTATTTGTTAGATCCGAACCCGATCCTAGACTTGATAAAATTTACACATTTTCGGGTCACGATTATACCGGGTAAAAATCAGGTGAAAACTGGGCCGTTAACATTACCTTCTTGTAAGCTAGCATGTGAAAATATCCAAATTTTCAAGATTCCAATCATTATTTGACATGGTAAAATTCACTTAGAAAAATATAACAAGAACCAACTCTTCCCTAAAATTAAAGCAACTACAATCAATACTAATATTATCTAATAACATCAAATATTTAAATCAATACAAATAATACAATATTATGCATTATTCTAAAATCTTATGCATTTTAAACATAAAACATTAACTTATAGTCTTATAATGACTAATAACATAAAATATTAAAGTTTACCATACTTAAATTTCAAATAAGAATAGCCATTCTGCAGTCAAATTGATTGCTAAAGTTAATGGAAGAGAAATTATTTTGAGGGATGCTAATAGATTTCACCATTTTAAGGATGGTTACTGTTCTTGCAAGGATTATTGGTGATTCCTGGAAACAAATCTTTACATATCACCTTGAACTTGAGGAGTCTATTGGAATAGCAAGGCTGCTTTTTTCTTTGGAGGGCTTTCTCGATGGTCTATATTTCTGAGCCAAAGAGAAGCTTCGCTACTTAGTACATTTAAGCCTTTACCTCATCTTTAACATAATAGGGGTGAGTATTATATTGCTATTTTCTGAATATTCTGTTGATGATTTCTTGTTAAAAAGGAAATTAATGCTTATATATTCTTACAGTTCCAAGTCTTTGTGTTGCTATTTAAATGGATGGCATGAGAGTGTTCACTTTCAAAAAATTGGTCATTTATACTGAAGACCAATAATTTTAGCTGCTCAAAGAGGTTATGCATGATGTTTGTTACTGGTATGTGTATGCTATTACCCATTTACTGCTGTATTTTGGGTGATCTAGCTTGTGATTATGGAGTTCCTGATGGGGATGGAACCCCATATCATACAGGAGGAAACATTCATTGCAAGTTAATTGTTTAGTAGCCCCTATGATACTCATATTGTACTATCTACGTTTTGGAGGGAAAGTGATAGAAGGGAAGGCCTTAAAATATAAAGCTTAATCCATTTTCTAATTCAAAACTTTTTCTTCCCTTCCCTTCTAGAATAAAAAAAACATCATGAAGTTAAAGGATAAGAAATTGATATTTGGGTAAACCGGCATTTTGTCACTTGAAAGATTCTAGTTCTAACAAAATAGTCCTGGAAAGATAAAAAATGTTTGACAAATTTAATCAAATGATGGTGTAAAATTTTTTTCAAAGTGTCAAAACGGTGGTTTACTCTTGATACCTTGGATAAAGAGATCATAAATAGTCTTCGTAAAAAGAGTAAGTAGTTTTTCCTAGTCTTTCTTATTTTCTCTTGTACTTCAGCCACATAAGATAAAAGTTTTTTTACAGTGATATTAATTAGACTGAATTAATTTTCTTGCTGAAAGAGGTTGTGTCCTGTTCTTATTTCCACTCTTAAAAACCAACATTTCAAGTTGCTACGACTTTTATGTCTATTTTTCTTCTTAGTTTTGCTTGAGAGATAACTAACAAATCGAATTGTTCATTTAAAAAAAAGCACATTGAATTGTTAAGGTGATTCTTATGGCTAAGAACTCGTCCTGAAAGCTGCAATTAATCTCTTGCAAAATAATCATAAAGGAATAACTTAGATTAAAGCAAATATTTTAATGCATATAAAAGCCTAAGACTTCATTGTAGAAAATTATGTAAGGTAAATATGGCTTGTTATTTTGGCATGAATTTAGTTTTCCATTTTAGCTTTTTATGTGCGAAATCATATGTTGGTATGATAGTGTCATTAACATGCTTGCTTACTGATATGCATAAAGGAGGTAGTGCATATGATTAAGGTGTTAGATACATAAACAAGTGCCCAACTATATTCACATTTTCACATAATAATATATAATACCTAAATTCCTAAACATGTGTTCTCCAATTCAATTTAGCATAATCTCAGTGGTTGGCATTGCAGAAGACGTTTTGGTGAGTATTAAGGGGTTGACATTTCCTATTGACTTCTACATTCTAGAGATGCCCCCTAATGACTCAGGAAGACCTTCATCCATCTTGCTTGGAAGGCCATTTTTGAAGACTTCGCGGTTTAAATTGGATGCATTCTCAGGTACCTATTCTTTTGAGATTGATGGAAGAGCAGTGAGCTTCAACCTTGATGAAGCTATGAAGCACCCACCGAAAGGCTACTTTATCTTCCAGTATGACATTATTGATGAGACTGTAGAGGTAGTTGATGAGAAGAACATGGCTCAAGGTGCAAGTGTAGGGAAGCCCTCTGAGCATACTGAAGACACCTTGCCACCTCCAATGATTCCGAGTGATCAAGTGCCAAGTCATGAGCTGAAAATGGAGTTGAAGCCCCTTCTACCTCACTTGATCAAGAAGGAGAGCAGGTATTTTGTTATAGCTACAAATGCTAATGTACCAGTATGTCTATGTGATCAAAATGAAGAAAATCTTCTGAAGTTAGAAATCATACACATAATCTTATATAAGATTCTGTCATAACTTTTACATTAGAGTTCCATGATATCAATTTGAGCTTGTTTTATTCACAATAAATATTTCTTTTGACTCATATGCTTGTTTATGAATTTATGCCTAATGGCATCTTATGTGATTGGATTTTAGATATGAGAATGTAGTTTTTTTTTGAAATCTATTAAAACTAGTCTAAAAGTCAAGTACAATACAGATATCTGCTACTACCTAATTTATTTGCATTGTGAGTTCATAAGGATTAAATTTGTATGAAACTTCTATGAATTATTTTTTGAAGAATCTCTCTTTCACTCCTAAAATGAGATATTATCTTGAGTGGAAGTTTTAAAAGTCAAATCAGAAAGGTATAATCAAACTAGTAAAAGGCAAGAAAAAGGATTAAAAACAGCATAGGGAAAAGAGAGTTAAATATGAGAAATATAAGATAAGGACTTCAATACTACATTTGAATGAAATATTTATTAACAACCATGATTAAAGGGCTAAGTTTATGGATATTATAATGTGGCAGGCACAAAGGGAAACTTAACATTTGGTATGAGATTGCGCATCGCGATTGATTCGGCCAAAGGAATACTATATCTGCATACTGAGGCGAATCCTCCGATATTCCATCGAGATATCAAAGCATCAAACATACTCCTAGACTCCAAGATCATTGCTAAAGTAGCAGATTTTGGACTGTCGCGGCTTGCACCACACCTAGATGAAGGGAATGAACCTAAATATGTGTCAACAGTTGTGAAGGGAACACCAGTAAGACTATTATTATGAAAAAATTTTCAAGATAATATAAACTATGCAACTCATATCATTTATGCAATCATTGGCAATGCAATTATGAAATTTCTATGCAGGTTTTTTAAGACTAATTCTAGCGACATAATTTTCTGTCACGACTAAAGGCATTGCAGGTTGAATAGAACATTCCTTAAGTTGTTAGTTTTCTTGTAGGGTTATCTAGATCCAGAGTACTTGTTAACTCATAAATTGACAGATAAGAGCGATGTCTATAGTCTTGGAGTTGTGTTTATGGAGCTTTTGACTGGCATGCAGCCACTATCACATGGAAAAAACATTGTTTGCGAGGTACTTGTTTATTCTATAATCATCTTTGGTGACTACTCAGGCGAATATATTTTTATACGAAGATGATAAGTGAAAACTGTTAGATGATTTGAGATGTTTAACTGTTTTAAGAAGGAAAGACATCTTCATTGAGTAGCCACCTACATTGAAATGTAGTACCTATATGTACTCCACAAATCCTCTATGAGCTGCATGCAGGAGTGACAAAGGATTGGGTCCTTAAAGGTCTCTGTTACCCCACCCTGCCCCTTTCTCTCTCTTCACTCTCACTGTGACAATCCAACCCTAACGTTCTAAACCCTTCTTGGAACCCAGCCACCATCCCATTGCGGTAGAGGGTGCTGTCGCCCCCAGAGGGACAAACTGTGGGTGTCGTCGTTGCTCGTGGAAGGTCTGCTCGCTTCTCCTCACCGTCACTCTTCGAGCTCACTCTGTCTCTCTCGCTGGGATGTCTCTCTCTGATCAGCTGTGGAGTATTCGCCGCGCCGGCACCTTCCTTCCTCCCTCAATTCTCGCAACCTTGATAATAAGAATAAGGTCTTCACAAGCATAGCGATCATAAATAAATTTGACAACAAATTTGGATGAAGTTATGTTGAGTCATACTTTTCGCCATGCAACCTCACGTTATCGACGACGCTTCTTCTTCACCACCATCATCATGCAACTCGTTAGAACACACTGCACCGCCACCACTAACCTCATTTCCCACTTCGCACGCACCGGTCAAATCTCCTACGCCCACAAGGTGTTCGGCCAAATTCCCCAACCTCAACGAACTACTGCTTCCTGGAACGCCCTCATATTCGGTTACTTCCAAACCCGCCAACCCAACTTGGCTCTCCAACTGTTCGACCAAATGCCCTAACGGAACATTGTGTCCTTTAACACCTTAATTTTTGGGTTCATAAAGAACAGGATGATTGTTGAATCCAGGAGAGTTTTTGACACAATGCCAGACCGGAATGTGGTTTCGTGGACTTCGATGGTCCGTGGTAATGTTCAAATGGGTATGCTTGAAGAGGCTGAAGCATTGTTTTGGCAGATGCCAGATAAGAATGTGGTGTCTTGGACTGTGATGCTTGGTGGGTTGTTGCAGAGTGGGCATTTTGAGGATGCACGTGACATGTTTGATATGATGCCAGTTAAGGATGTTGTGGCATATACGATTATGGTTAGTGGATACTGTGAAGAGGGGCGTCTGGATGAAGCGAGGGAATTGTTTGATGAGATGCCGAAGAGGAATGTGGTGACCTGGACTAGCATGGTTGCCGGGTATACGAGAAATGGGCGTGTGGATGTTGCAAGGAAATTATTTGAGGTGATTGGTGCGGTAATTTTACGACCATAGACTAACCGGCAAGTGCATCGGGTCGTACCAAGTAATACCTCAGGTGAATGAGAGTCGATCTCACGAGGATTGACGGATCAAGCAACAATGTTTAAATGATTTACTTAGTTAGGCAAGCAGAAAAGGGTTTTGAGATATTCAAAAGGTTTAATTTGAAAATATCAGAAGGCAAGCATGCAAGTAAATAAGTTGAAAATAAAATATTGGAGAAACAGTTAAGGCTTAAGAGTTATCTATTTTTCCTGATTAACTTTTCTTACTAACTATTTTAATCATGTAGGATTTAATTTATGGCAAACTATATGTGACTAGACCCTAATTCCTTAGACCTTTCTAGTCTCCTCTAAAATTCATTGACTGCCAATGCCTTGGTCAATTAATTCCAATTAGAGGGTGAAGTTCAAATTCTGGTTTATATGCCACAAAAATTCTAATTACCCAAAAATAAGAGGATTATATATCACGTATTCTATTAAATCCAAATAATTAAAATTTAGGAGAAATTGTTTTCAAGCTGTTGTTCAAGTAAAGAGCTTTTCCAAGTTATACAAGATCTCAAATAGAAAAAGGGTCATACTTCCGTTCTACCCAAATTCATAAGATGAAGAGCGAAAACAATTCTTAAATTATAAATTGATGAGCGGATAATTTATACGCTTTTTGGCATTGTTTTTAGTATGTTTTAGTTAGTTTTTATTATATTTTTATTAGTTTTTAGTTAAAATTCACTTTTCTGGACTTTACTATGAGTTTGTGTGTTTTTCTGTGATTTCAGGTATTTTCTGGCTGAAATTGAGGGACATGAGCAAAAATCTGATTCAGAGGCTGAAAAGGACTGCAGATGCTGTTGGATTCTGACCTCCCTGCACTAGAAGTGGATTTTCTGGAGCTATAGAAGCCCAATTGGCGCGCTCTCAACTGTGTTGGAAAGTAGACATCCTGCGCTTTCCAGCAATGTATAATAGTTCATACTTTGTCCGAGATTTGATGGCCCAAACAGGCGTTCCAAGTCAGCTCAAGAATTCTGGCGTAAAACGCCGGAACTGGCACAAGAATGGGAGTTAAACGCCCAAACTGGCACAAAAGCTGGCATTTAACTCCAAGAAGAGCCTCTACACGAAAATGCTTCAATGCTCAGCCCAAGAACATACCAAGTGGGGCCGGAAGTGGATTTTTATGTCATTTACTCATCTTTGTAAACCCTAAGCTACTAGTTTTCTACAAATAGGACCTTTTGCTATTGTATTAGACATCTTGGTAGCTATCTTTGAGTAGTCTTATGCTATCCTAGATCATGGGGGCTGGCCTCTCGGCCATGCCTAGACCTTGTTCTTATGTATTTTCAACGGTGGAGTTTCTACACACCATAGATTAAGGTGTGGAGCTCTGTTGTACCTCGAGTATTAATGCAATTACTATTGTTCTTCTATTCAATTCAGCTTATTCTTGTTCTAAGATATCACTTGTTCCTCAACTTGATGAATGTGATGATCCGTGACACTCATCATCATTCTCACCTATGAACGTGTGCCTGACAACCACCTCCGTTCTACCTTAGATTAAGTGGATATCTCTTGGATCCTTTAATCGGAATCTTCGTGGTATAAGCTAGAATTGATGGCGGCACTCAAGAGAATCTGGAAGGTCTAAACCTTGTCTGTGGTATTCTGAGTAGGATTCAAGGATTGAATGACTGTGACGAGCTTCAAACTCGCGATTGTGGGGCGTTAGTGACAGATGCAAAAGAATCACTGGATTCTATTCTGACATGATCGAGAACCGACAGCTGAATAGCCGTGCTGTGACAGAGCGCGTTGAACATTTTCACTGAGAGGACGGGACTGTAGCCATTGACAACGGTGATGCCCAACATACAGCTTGCCGTGGAAAGGAGTACGAAGGATTGGATGAAGACAGTAGGAAAGCAGAGAGACGGAAGGGACAAAGCATCTTCATACGCTTATCTGAAATTCTCACCAATGAATTACATAAGTATCTCTATCTTTACTTTATGCTTTATTCATAAATCATTCATAACCATTTGAATCTGCCTGACTGAGATTTACAAGATGACCATAGCTTGCTTCATACCAATAATCTCCGTGGGATCGACCCTTACTCGCGTAAGGTTTATTACTTGGACGACCCAGTGCACTTGCTGGTTAGTTGTGCGAAGTTGTGATAAAGAGTTGAGATTGCAATTAAGCATACCATGTTGATGGCGCCATTGATGATCACAATTTCGTGCACCATAAATCAATACATGAATTAAAATAGAAAAAGCAATAAAATCAATCTATACAAATAGACAGAGCTCCTAACCTTAACAGTGGAGGTTTAGTTGCTCATGGTTCAGAGAGAAAATAAGGATTCAGGTAAAATGTACTGAATTCCAATCTGATGGCCTCCTCAAGTTAATTAATGGAATCCCTTTTTATAACTAATCCTCATTATTTTAAAATCTAATTATCTAAAATTAAAAATAATGTATTTTCCTAAAAATAACATTTGAATTTAAATCAGAATAATCAGCAGGTCTTCAGTTGATGGGTGGGGACCACATGTTTTGTCCATTCTGCAGCTTCTAATCTGTGTTTTCTGGGCTAAAAACTGAGTCAAAACAGTCCAGAAATCGCCCCCAGCATTTTTCTGCGTTTTCTGCACGTGGCGCATATCACGCGTACGCGTCAATCACACGTACGCGTCGATGGTATTTTTCGCAAGTCACGTGGATATGTCGGTCACGTGCACACGTCGCTGTGCAAATCTTTAAATCACGCGTACGTGTTAGTCACGCGCACGTGTCGCTCTTCGCTACCATCTCCCTTGATTCTTGTACTGCAGAAACTCCATCAAATCCAGCCGAATGCTACCTAAAATAAACAAAATTATACAAGACTCAAAGTAGCATCCATATTGGCTAAAAGATAATTAATTCTTTATTAAACTCAACAATTTAGATGCAAATTCACTAGGAAAAGATAGGAAAGATGCTCACGCATCACAACACCGAACTTGAACTGTTGCTTGTCCTCAAGCAACCAAAACTAATATGGGCTTAGGATGTGAATTTGCATGAGAATGAGAGTTGGATTAAGCTCATGTCTCTTCTTATAGTGGGGTTTACAACTGCAATCCTGAATAATTTTGGCATCTCACTCATCTTTGAATCAGAAGAATGTAACTATCATCTGGAATTATAATCCATATAATACTATGAATTCTCTGATCTTTTGTAACTCAATTTAATCCTTGAAACAACAATTTTTCTTTGGTGCTTTGCACCTTGAGTCTAGCCGTGACTTTAAATGTTTTGTCTCGAGCTTTACTTGACACAGAAACACCACAAGTACTTAACTGGGAACTCTTTTTAAGTTCTAAATATTTTTTTATTTTTTTATTATTTTTTTCCAGACATTGGTGCTCAAAGCCTTTGGCGTACTCTGCAATTGATCTCGACTCTAAATGTTTTGTTTCAAGGATTACTTGATACAAGAACACCACAAGCATGTGGCTAGGGAAATAACTCTTTGAGCTTTTAATCATGTCTGACGTCCCTAGTCATTGATGCTCAGAGCCTTGGACCTTGCTTTTATTTTTCTTTTGCTGTTTCTTTTACTTCAAGGATTAAACTTTCATTAATTTCAAAGAAATCATAATAATTCTCTAAATTCCTATTCCTTGTACATCAACATTCTTTGATTCAAATTTAAATATGCATTGTTCATGTCATGCATTCAGAATTACAATTAATACCACCACATTTAAGTAAATGAGACTACTCTTAAAATTAACTCAATTTCTCATGCAATACATCACTTCTTATTTTTTATTTGAATTCAAGTTCAGTGAGTAATACATGAGACATCTTTTTACAATTAAAGCAATTAAGAGAAAGCTAAACTAGTCCTAGGATTCTAACTAATAAAGGATCATGCAACAAACAAAGCAAAATAGCAGAAACCAGAACATAACATAGAAAAAGAGGGGAGGAATAAAAAAATGAAAGGAACTCAACCACCTTAGTTATCCTAGCGGTCGCTTTATTCTTCAGTTTGTGCTCCTCAGTAAAGATGATACGCCTCCCTTTTGGTGCCATATAAACAGAAAACCCTTAAATGAAGTATCAACACCAAACTTAAAGGTTTGCTTGTCCTCAAGCAAAGAAGAATTGAAAATAGAAAGTGACAAATATTATGATGAAAGAAAAAGAAAATGATAAAAGAACAAGAGAGAATTAGGATTGGGAGAGGGGGAAAGAAAATTAAAACTAGGCGGCGAACTAGTGTAGTTGTGTGGCGCAGGCGACGCGTACGCGTGGGTCACGAAATTTTCTTAATGACGCGTAAGCGTGAGGCACGCGTACGCGTGCCCTTGATTTTGTGTGATTCGCGCGAAACTAGCTGCGCGCACGCACAACTCTTTGTTCACGTGGCTTGGGCACCAATATTTTCAAACAACGCGTGCGCGTTATGCACGCGCACGCGTGGATGAACATTTGTGCAAATGACGCGCACGCGTCAGAGACGCATACGCGTGAACAAGTTTTGTACTTCTAGCACACTTCCAGCCCTAAGGCAGCACAACTCTCTGCCAAAACACTTTTTGACGTCAAATTTTAAGGTCACGCGTACGCGTGGAGTGCCAAAGTCACGAATGACGCGCATTGATGAGCGGATAATTTATACGCCTTTTGGCATTGTTTTTATGTAGTTTTTAGTAGGATCTAACTACTTTTAGGGATGTTTTCATTAGTTTTTATGCAAAGACCACACTTCTGGACTTTACTATGAGTTTGTGTGTTTTTCTATGATTTTAGATATTTTCTGGCTGAAATTGAGGGACCTGAGCAAAAGTCTGATAGGAGGCTGACAAAGGACTGCTGATGCTGTTGGATTCTGACCTCCCTGCACTTGAAATGAATTTTCTGGAGCTACAGAACTCAAAATGGCGCGCTCTCAACTGCGTTGGAAAGTAGACATCCAGGGCTTTCCAGAAACATATAATAGTCCACACTTTATTTGAGTTAAGACTATGCAAACGGGCGTTCAATGCCAGTTCCATGCTGCATTCTGGAGTAAAACGCCAGAAACACGTCACAAACCAGAGTTAAACGCCAAACAGACGTTACAACTTGGCGTTTAACCCCAAGAGAAGCCTCTACATGTGTAAAGCTCAAGCTCAGCCGAAGCACACACCAAAGTGGGCCCCAGAAGTGGATTTCTGCACTTAGACTTATTTCAGTAAACGCTAGTAGCTAGTCTAGTATAAATGGGACTTTTTACTATTGTATTTTCATCTGGGAATTAATCTTGGTATCTACCTTTGGACGTTTAGTTCTTAGACTTTGGGGGCTTGCCATTCGGCCATGCCTGGACCATCACTTATGTATTTTCAACGGTGGAGTTTCTACACACCATAGATTAAGGTTTGGAGCTCTGTTGTACCTCGAGTATTATGAAATTACTATTATTCTTCTATTCGATTCATGCTTATTCTTATTCTAAGAGATTCGCTACACTTCAACATGATGAATGTGATGATTCATGACACTCATCATCATTCTCACCTATGAACGCGTGCCTGACAACCACTCCTGTTCTACTTTAGATCGAGCGCATATCTCTTGGATTCCTTAATCAGAATCTTCGTGGTATAAGCTAGAATTATTGGCGTCCATTCTTGAGAATCCGAAAAGTCTAAACCTTATCTGTGGTATTCTGAGTAGGATTCAAGGATTGAATGGCTGTGACGAGCTTCAAACTCGCGATTGTTGGGCGTGGTGACAGATGCAAAAGAATCAATGGATTCTATTCCGACATGATCGAGAACCGACAGATGATTAGTCGTGCTGTGACAGAGAATTTGGACCATTTTCACTGAGAGGATGAGATGTAGCCATTGACAACGATGATGCCCTACATACAGTTTGTCATGGAAAGGAGTATGAAGGATTGAAGGAAGGCAGTAAGAAAGCAGAGATTCAACAGGGACAAAGCATCTCCATACACTTATCTGAAATTCCCACCAATGATTTACATAAGTATCTCTATCTTTATTTTATGCTTTATTTATTATTATTTTTGAAAACCATTATAATCATTTGAATCAGCCTAACTGAGATTTACAAGATGACCATAGCTTGCTTCATACCAACAATCTCCGTGGGATCACCCTTACTCACGTAAGGTTTATTAATTGGACGACCCAGTGCACTTCCTGGTTAGTTGTGCGATATTGTGAAGAATGTGAATCACAATTTTGCCTATCAAGTTTTTGGCGCCGTTACCGGGGATTGTTCGAGTTTGGACAACTGGCGGTTCATCTTTCTGCTCAGATTAGATAATTTTCTTTTCAAAATATTTTCAAAAATCTTTTAAAATTTTTCTCTTTTTCGTTTTTCTAAAGATAATTTTCGAAAAAAATACAACAAAATTAATAAAAATTATAAAAACAAAAATATTTTGTGTTTCTTGTTTGAGTCTAATGTCAATATTTAAGTTTGGTGTCAATTGCATGTCTTTAAAAATTTTGTGCATTTTTTGAAAACTCATGCATGGTGTTCTTCATGATCTTCAAGTTGTTCTTGGTAAGTCTTCTTGTTTGATCTTGATATTTTCTTGTTTTGTGTTTTTTGTTGTTTCTCATATGCATTTTTGAATTCTTAGTGTCTAAATATGAAAATTTTCTAAATTTGGTGTTTTGCATGTTTTTCTTTTCTTGAAAATTTTTCAAAAATAAGTCTTGATGTTCATCATAATCTTCAAAGTGTTCTTGGTGTAATGGTGTTCATCTTAACATTCATAGTGTTCTTGCATGCATTATGTGTTTTGATTCATAATTTTCATATTGTAAGTCATTTTTGTATTTTTCTCTCTCCTCATTAAAAATTAAAAAATAATAAAAAATATATCTTTTCCTTATTTTGCTCATAATTTTCGAAAATTTGAGTTGACTTAGTCAAAATTTTTTAAAACTTAGCTATTTCTTCTAAGTCGAGTCAAATTTTCAATTTAAAAAATCCTATCTTTTCAAAATCTTTTTCAAAAATCAAATCTTTTTCATTTTTTATTATTTTTGAAAATTTTTAAAATTTATTTTCAAAATATTTTTCTTATCTTTATTTCAAAATTTTGAAAACTTTACTAACAATTAATGTGATTGATTCAAAAATTTGAAGTTTGTTACTTTCTTGTTAAGAAAGGTTCAATCTTTAAATTCTAGAATCATATCTTTTAATTTCTTGTTAGTCAAGTAATCAATTTTAATTTTAAAAATAAAATCTTTTTCAACTATATCTTTTCAATCATATTTTTTCAAATAAATATCTTTTTCAAAAATTCAATTTCAAAATCTTTTCCAACTTCTTATCTTTTCAAAATTGATTTTCAAATCTTTTTCAACTAACTAACTGACTTTTTGTTTGTTTCACTATTTCTTATCTTTTTCAAAACCACCTAACTACTTTTCTCTCTCTAATTTTTGAAAATTCTCTCCTCTTTTTCAAAATTTTTTTAATTAATTAATTGTTTCAAATTTTAATTTTAATTTTCGAAAATCACTAACCCTTTTTTCAAAATTAATTTTTGAAAACTCTCCTCTCTCATCTCTTTCTATTTATTTACTTAATTACTAACACTTCTCTTCATCCTAAAATTCGAACCCCCTCTTCCTCTCTGAGTTCGAATTTTTCTCTTTTCCTTCTTCTATTCTTTTCTTCTTCTACTAACATAAAGGAATCTCTCTACTGTGGTAAAGAGGATCCCTATTATTATTTTTTGTTTCCTTCTTTTTTTCATATGAGCAGGAGCAAGGACAAGAATATTCTTGTTGAAACAGATCCTGAACCTGAAAGGACTCTGAAGAAGAAATTAAGAGAAGCTAAATTACAACAATCCAGAGACAACCTTACAGAAATTTTCGAAAAGGAAGAGAAGATGGCAGCCAAAAATAATAACAACAACAATAACGCAAGGAGGATGCTTGGTGATTATACTACACCTACTTCCAAATTTGATGGAAGAAGCATCTCAATCCCTGCCATTGGAGCAAATAATTTTGAGCTGAAACCTCAACTAGTTGCTCTGATGTAACAGAACTGCAAGTTTCATGGACTTCCATCAGAAGATCCCTACCAGTTTTTAACTAAGTTCTTGCAGATCTGTGAGACTGTTAAGACTAATGGAGTAGATACTGAAGTCTACAGGCTCATGCTTTTCTCTTTTGCTGTAAGAAACAGAGCTAGAACATGGTTGGACTCACAACCTAAGGATAGCCTGGACTGTTGGGATAAGCTGGTCACGGCCTTCTTGGCTAAGTTCTTTCCTCCTCAAAAGCTGAGCAAGCTTAGAGTGGATGTTCAGACCTTCAAACAAAAAGATGGTGAATCCCTCTATGAAGCTTGGAAAAGATACAAGCAGATGACCAAAAGGTGTCCTTCTGACATGCTTTCAAAGTGGACCATTCTGGATATATTCTATTATGGTCTATCTGAGTTCTCCAAGATGTCACTAGACCATTCTGCAGGTGAATTCATTCACCTAAAGAAAACGCCTGTAGAAGCTCAAGAACTTATTGACATGGTTGCAAATAACCAATTCATGTACACTTCTGAGAGGAATTATGTGAATAATGGGACGCCTCAGAGGAAGGGAGTTCTTGAAATTGATGCTCTGAATGCCATATTGGCTCAGAACAAAATGTTGACTCAACAAGTCAACATGATTTCTCAAAGTTTGAATGGATGGTAAAATGCATCCAATAGTACTAAAGAGGCATCTTCTGAAGAAGAAACTTATGATCCTGAGAACCCTGCAATAGCAGAGGTGAATTACATGGGTGAACCTTATGGAAACACCTATAATTCCTCATGGAGAAATAATCCAAATTTCTCATGGAAGGATCAACAAAAGCCCCGACAAGGCTTTAATAATGGTGGAAGAAACAGGCTCAGCAATAGCAAGCCTTTTCCATCATCTTCTCAGCAACAGACAGAGAATTCTGAGCAGAGCACCTCTAGCTTAGCAAATATAGTCTCTGATCTGTCTAAAGCCACTTTAAGTTTCATGAGTGAAACAAGGTCCTTTATCAGAAATTTGGAGGCACAAGTGGGCCAGCTGAGTAAGAAAGTCACTGAAACTCCTCCTAGTACTCTCCCAAGCAATACAGAAGAGAATCCAAAAAGAGAGTGCAAGGCCATTGATATAATCAAAATTGCTGAATCCAAAGAGGAGGGGGAGGACGTGAATCTCAATGAGGAAGACCTCATGGGACATCTCCCAGACAAGAAGGAGTTCCCTATTGAGGACCTAAAGGAATCTGAGGCTCATATAGAGACCATAGAGATTCCATTAAACCTCCTTCTGCCATTCATAAGCTCTGAAAACTATTCTTCCTCTGAAGAGGATGAAGATGTAACCGGAGAGCAAGTTGCTCAATATCTAGGAGCTATCATGAAGCTGAATGCCAAGTTGTTTGGTAATGAGACTTGTGAAGATGCACCTCCCTTGTTCATTAGTGAACTAGATACATGGGTTCAGCAAACTTTACCTCAGAAGAAACAAGATCCTGGTAAATTCTTAATATCATGTACCATGGGCACCATGACCTTTGAGAAGGCTCTATGTGACCTGGGGTCAGGTATAAATCTTATGCCACTCTCTGTAATGGAGAAACTGGGAATCTTTGAGGTACAGGCTGCCACATTCTCATTAAAGATGGCAGACAAGTCAATAAGACAAGCTTATGGATTGGTAGAGGACGTGTTGGTAAAGGTTAAAGGCCTTTACATCCCTGCTGATTTCATAATCTTAGACACTAGGAGGGAGAAGGATGAATGTATCATCCTTGAAAGACCCTTCCTAGCCACAGCAGAAGCTATGATTGATGTTAACAGAGGAGAATTAGTCCTTCAATTGAATGGGGACTACCTTGTGTTTAAGGCCCAAGGTTATCCTTCTGTAAACATAGAAAAGAGGCACGATAAGCTTCTCTCAATATAGAGTCAAACAGAGCCCCCACAACCAAACTCTAAGTTTGGTGTTGGGAGGTCCCAACAATGCTCTGAACATCTGTGAGGCTCCATGAGAGCTCACTGTCAAGCTATTGACATTAAAGAAGCGCTTATTGGGAGGCAACCCAATTTTTATTTATCTATATTTTTATTGTTCTTTTATGTTTTATTAGGTTCATGATCATGTGGAGTCACAAAACAAATACTAAAATTAAAAACAGAATAAAAAACAGCAGAGGAAACAGCACACCCTGGAGGAAGAGCTTACTGGCATTCAAACGCCAGTAAGGAGCATCTGGCTGGCGTTCAACGCCAGAATAGAGCATGAATCTGGCGTTAAATGCCAGAAACAAGCAGCAGTTTGGCGTTCAAATGCCAGGATTGCACCCTGAGGAAAGCTGGCGTTAAACGCCAGAAACAAGCACCAAGCTGGCGTTTAATGCCAGAAACAAGAATAGACTGACGTTTAATGCCAGAAACAAGCTTCAGTCTGGCGTTAAATGCCAAGATTGCATGCAGAGGGCGTTTTACACGCCTAATTGGTGCAGGGATGATAAATCCTTGACACCTCAGGATCTGTGGATCCCACAGGATCACCTCATGATCTGTGGACCCCACAAGATTCCCACCTACCTCAACTCACCCTCTCTCTTCTTTCACACAATCCAATAACACTCTTTCCCAAACACCCTTTACCAATCACCTCAATCTCTCTTCCCCATCACCTCTTCACCACTCACATCCATCCACTCTTCCCCATAAACCTCACCTACCTTCAAATTCAAATTCTCCTTCCCACCCAAACCCATCCTAAATGGCCGAACCCAACCCCTCTCCCTCCACTATATAAACCCCTCCATCCTTCTTCATTTTTACACAACACAACCCTCTCTTCTCCCCCTTGGCTGAATACACATCTCTCTCCCTCTCCTTCATATTTTCTTCTTCTTCCTCTATTTTTTCCTCTTTTGCTCGAGGGCGACCAATATTCTAAGTTTGGTGTGGTAAAAGCATAGCTTTTTTTGTTTTTCCATAACCACTTATGGCACCTAAGGCCGGAGAAACCTCTAGAAAGAGGAAAGGGAAGACAAAAGCTTCCACCTCCGAGTCATGGAAGATGGAGAGATTCATCTCAAAGGTCCATCAAGACCACTTCTATGAAGATGTGGCCAAGAAGAAGGTGATCCCTGAGGTCCCTTTCATGCTCAAGAAAAATGAGTATCCGGAGATCTGACATGAGATCCAAAGAAGAGGTTGGGAAGTTCTGACCAACCCCATTCAACAAGTCAGAATCTTAATGGTTTAAGAGTTCTATGCCAATGCATGGATCACTAGGAACCGTGATCATAGTACGAACCCAAATCCAAAAAATTATCTTACAATGGTTCGGGGAAAATACTTAAATTTCAGTCCAAAAAATGTAAGGTTGGCATTCAACTTGCCTATGATGCAAGAAGATGCACGCCCCTACACTAGAAGGGTCAACTTTGATCAAAGTTTGGGCCAAGTTCTTATGGACATATGTGTTGAAGGAGCTCAATAGAAAAGAGACTCTAAAGTCAAGCCGGTTCAATTGAGAAGACTGGACCTTAAACCTGTGGCTAGAGGATGGTTGGAGCTCATCCAACGTTTCATCATCCCCACTAGCAACCGATCCGAAGTTACTGTGGATCGGGCCATCATGATCCATAGCATCATGATTGGAGAGGAAGTAGAAGTTCATGAAGTCATCTCTCTTGAATTCTACAAAGTAGCTGAAAAGCCATCTACCTTGGCAATGCTAGCTTTTCCTCATCTCATTTGCCATCTATGCTACTCGGCTGGAGTTGTCATAGAAGGAGACATCCTCATTGAAGAGGACAAGCTCATCACTAAGAAGAGGATGGAGCAAACAAGAGAGCATATTCATGGATCTCAAGAGACGCATGAGGAAGCTCATCATCAAGAAATCCCTGAGATGCCTCAAGGGATGCATTTTTCTCCAAACAACTATTGGGAATTGATAAACCACAATTTTATGATTTACAATGTGTTTAATTGTGTGGTTTTATCATGGTCTTTACCCACTTATTTAGATAATTAGCATGCATTTATATTTCCTTCCTAAATTATTACATGATTGAAAACATGCTTCTTTGGTCTTAATTTAGCTAATCTTAATCCTCTCTTATTACCATTCGATGCCTTGATCTATGTGTTAAGTGTTTCAGGCTTTATAGGGCATGAATGAGTGAGAGATTGGGAAGGAAGCTTGCAAAAATGGAAGGAACACAAGAAATTGAGGAGATGACCAGCGAGAAGTGACGCGTACGCGTAAGCGACGCGACCGCGCGGAAGAAAGGAATTCGCAGTGACGCGGCTGCATGAGTGACGTGGACGCACGGATTGGAAAAGCAGAAGCGACACGGAGGCATGAACGACGCGCCCGCATAGAAAAGAAAAACGCCAAATGACGCGTCCGCGTGAATGACGCGTCCGCGTGACGTGCGCGATCTGCAGAATTACAAAAGTCGCTGGCAGAGATTCTGGGCCGGATTTTAACCCAGTTTTCGGTCCAGAGAACACGGATTAGAGTCTATAAAGTGGGGGAATGTATCCATTCATAATGATGCTTTCATAATTCACAATTTTAGGTTTTAGATGTAGTTTTTAGTGAGAGAGGTTCTCTCCTCTCTCTTAGGATTAGGATTAGGATTAGAATTTATTTTAGGATTAGGATTTCTTTTCACTTCAGGATTATTTCATCTTCATATCAGGTTCAATGTTCCTTTAATTTATTTTCTACTTTTATTTATTACTTTAGTTGATTATTTGATGTTGCCAATTTGGCTTATGGATTTCTATGTTCAATCTGACTTTCTATTTAATATAATTTGAGGTATTTCAGACTTATGATTGTTTTCTCTAATTTATGTTATTGATGCTTGGTCTCTATCCAAATTATTTTCATTCAAGTAGATTTTATTCCCTTTTGGCTTTGGTTGATTAATTGGTAACTCTTGAGTTGTCAAACTCATTATTGACTAAAAATTGGAATTCTTCAAGGATTAATTCGAGATCCAATAATTCTAACTTTTCCCAAGGAAAGACTGGAATTTGAGGATTTGAATTAATTCATCCACTTAACTTACCTTCATAGTTAGAGGTTAACATAGTGGGAGAAAAATTCAATTCTCATCACAATTGATAAGGATAACTGGGATAGGACTTCTAATTTCTCATACGTTGCCAAGAGTTTATTTTACAGTCATTTATTTATTTTACTCGTCATTTATCATAATTGCCCCTCATTCTTAAAATCCCCAATTTACAAACTCATAACCAATAATAAGAACATACCTCCCTGCAATTCCTTGAGAAGACGACCCGAGGTTTAAATACTTCGGTTATCAATTTATTTAGGGGTTTGTTACTTGTGACAACCAAAACGTTTGTAAGAAAGGTTGATTGCTTGGTTTAGTAACTATACTTACAACGAGAGTTTACTATAACTTCTAAACCATCAATCTTCAGTTTTTCAAAATGGCGCCGTTGCCGGGGAATTGCAAACGTATGCAAGTTATTGGTTATTGTAAATAATTTTTCAAAAAAAATCATATCTTTTTCAAAATCCTATCTTATCTTTTTCAAAATATCTTCTTTTTGTTAATTTTTGTTTTTATTTTCCCCTACTACTATGAACTCTAATCCCTTTGGCTATGAGTCTGGTTACAACTATGTTGCAGGAAGAGGAAGCTATAACAGGAATATGCATCAAGGTTAAACCAATCAAAGATGGACGGAGCCAAGAGGATCTGATCAACCCTTTAGGCAACAACACCTTCCAAGATATTAACAGACAAAGACCATCCTACAATGCATACCAAGCTGATAGATATGGTGGACCGCCTAGTAGCTACCAACAAGCCCCACTGTATGCTCAGAGACCATCCTCACAATATAACTTTGAACCACCATACTCACAAACCCCTTTCCACCATTCACCTCCATATGACCCCAATTCTCATTCACCACACCAACCACCATATGAACCATACCCAGAACCACCACCTCAATATACACCATCTCTATATCTTTATCAAGAGGAACCACTTCCGTGTCCAACAAATGAACCCTCCTATCCACCCCAAACCTCCATGGAAAGCAAACTTGCCTCTATCACTAGTCTCGCCTCTACTCTTCAAGCACTTATATCCCGCTTGGGCCAACCCTCTACACCCAATATTCAACCCTCAAGCTCCAATGCACTTCCATCTCAACCACATAATGATCCACCAATCCCATCACCACCATCCGTGGAAGAGCACCAACATCCATCAATCCAAGAGCAACATGATCCCTCTGATACAATTGACATGGAACAAGAGAGAGAGGATCATCTTTGCAAATCCATACTTCATAAGGAGCTAGAGGAGGCACTAAAGGTGAAGGTAGTAGAGACCCTTGAAGTTGACAACGTGATTGAAAAACTAGTGAAAAAAGACTACAAGGAGGATTTTGTGCTTGAAGGTGAAGAAATAGTTGAAAAGAAAATCATCGAGGATGAATACGATTTCATACTTAAATACCTGGATCAAGCAAGAAATCAATTACCTTTTCGACGTTCAGACATTCAAAGAACCCCCATGGTTTCATGTGGGAAATCTACTGAAGAACGTAGCAGGAAGGAGAAATTGAGCACTCCGGTGGATAGTGAGCAGCACGATTTGATATTGGAACAAGTAGAGGAAGCCGGAATTATTGAAAAAGAAGAGAAGGCAGTGGTTGAAGACTTAGGAAATGCTGAACCTCCATGGGAAAGTCAAGTTATAGAGCATCCTTCAAAGACGTTTGAAGCTGATGTTGAGGAGGATGTACAACCTCCAAAGCATATCATAGTTGAAGACTTTGAAGGAGATGATCAAGAGATGGATTCAATTATTAATGAATTCTTATCTACATTTGAATCCTTTCCCATTGGACTTGACATGGAGATTAAAGAAGAAGAAGCACAACCTCCCATGCCTTTGGTGCAAAATGAAGAAGAAATTGAATCGGAAGAAATCCACCAAGAGGAAGAGGTTGATATTGAAGAAGATTGCAAAGAGGTGGAAGATGTCGAAGAAGAGCACAAGGAAGTGGAGCCTGCACGTTCATTAGAAACACCTCCCCCTAAGTTGCCATCATCCTTCACAACATTCAAGTGGGTAAAATTCATATCCCTTAGCTTTCTAATTCCACTTGAATATGGGCTACTGGAGACGGATGGTCAACTTAGAGCTCTCTGTGGCATTAAGAGTAAGAAGAAGATGGTCAGTGATAAGATTTATCCTGCAAGGTTCAACATGGTTGTGTGCTCAAAATTTAAATGCAAAGGTTGGTGTAAAGCTCAACTGAATGGGTCTAGGAAGTTGTTTGGCCGCTTTAGTGAGAATTCAGATTGCCTGCCACCCGGTTGGAACACTAATGATCAACAAGAAGACGGGTGCAAAAGCAAGGTTTGGGACCCCGGAATTCAATCTAGAAATCAATACTCTTGGGGGCCTTGTCACTTGCTTTAACTTACTTGAAGGCTTTCTGCGCTTATTTTGGGATCCCGGAGGCTACTGGAATTCTAAACACTGGTGGAGAATCCTGGATCAGTACAAGCACAAGCCACCATAACAAGGAGCTCACCAGAATGTCCAACTTAAGGACTTTAACTAAAAGTGCTAGGTGGGAGACAACCTACCATGGTATGATCGTTCCTTTTTTAGTTTAAATTTTAGTCTGTTTTTGAGTTTTGATTGAACCTGGAATTTTGCATAACATTCATTGCATCTGCATTTGCATCTTATTAAAAAAAAAGCACGCACGCGACGCGGCAACGTCGCTGACGCGTCCGCGTCACTAGTGCGTTGGGAAGAAAATTAAAGTGAACAGAGACTCACGCGAGAGCGTGGTTGGAGGCGTGCCTTTGGCACAAATTGATCCATGTGACCGCGTCGCTGACGCGTCTGTGTCATGTGGGAAAAATGCCTCCCACGCGTCCGCGTCACCCACGCGAATGTGTGCCCTCAAAATCGACGTAAAAAGGGGTGTATGGCCGAAAGTCGCCCTGAACCTGGGCTGGCGCCGTGCTAGAAGCACAAGCCGTGCCCCACGCGTCCGCGCCGTTTTCAAATTTAGACCATCCACGCGATCGAGTCAACCACGCGACCGCGTCACCCTCGATTTTTGGCAACAACGCATTTAAACAGAGAGTTGTGCGTGTTGCAAAGCTACTCTCGCGCCACTAGCATAATTCGAGTCACGCGTTCGCGTGGCCCACGCGTCTGCGTCACTTGAATTCATCACACCCCACGCGATCGCGTGCACCACGCGTCCGCGTCACCTGCGCCGTACAACTTATCCAGATCAGCGCCAATTATCTTATTTTTTCCTCTCTAATCCTAATCTCTTCTATCTCTTCTTCTTTCTTCCTCCTTTTTACTTTCTTCTTCTTCATCTATTTCACTTCTCATCTCTCTTCACTTCCATTCTATTTCATTCAATTTATTTGCATACCCTCATTCATTGCATTATCTTCATTGGTGTTGGAAATTTATTTGGGTCATTGTGGATTGTTGCAAAATTGTTTGGCAATTATCTTTTATTTTTTAAAGGGTTGCTTGCATGTTCAATTTATTATTTTCATTAGATTATTTACCATGCATGCTAAGTGTTTGTGAAAACACCCGTATAGCATTATGCACTTTTTTTCAGTATCTTTTATCCTACTACTCTGAATGCCTGCTTTTCACGAAACCCTTTTTCATATCATATTCATTATATATAATTGTCATTACAAACATGTTGTAGTTTGAAAGACTTGGTAATCCAACTTGGACATTGAATGCTTGATCTATGCTACTCATGCCTTTGCCAGCATGCCAATAAACATCTTGCATTTAATTGTTATTACATGCACTTGCTATATTTCCATTGATGAACTTTTCACATGTAGTCATGACCATGTGGTAACGTCATTCATCCTTATTGTGCATTGATTACAACTTTTTCCGCTCTCTTCCTTGCTCTAACCCTTAGCTTTCAAAGTTACTTTCTTTTTCCCTTTTCAGGATGGCCACCAAGAAGGGTAGAGAGAAAGCTAATCCCAAACTACCGGCAAGGAAAGGAACAAAAAGAGCACCAGCTGAGGAACCACAACCCCCATCCACCTGCACATCTCAGCATGCTCGAGGATGGTGCAATCTTTAAGTGTGGGGAGGTCGATATTGATCTCCATCGGTTAGTTACTCTTCTATCTCAACACCAATGGTTTATTTTTTCTTGTTAGTTGTTGCATTTGCATATTTGATTGCATATTTATTTGATTTTGTGCATTTAGTTACTACTTGGTTGAAGTAATATTTTCTTTTTCAAAAATTTTTTTATAGTATTTCACTAATTTGAATAAAATTTTTTGAAAAACTTATTTGAAGAAATCTTATTTTGGAACATGGTTTAGAGCTCGAACACGCAAAACTAGTGAGATTTTGAGCCTATTTGATTGTTTGCATTTTATCAACCAATATTTTATTTTTGGTGTGTGTTTTTCTCTCTAAAATTGTGATCTTTGTCTTGCTTAATTCTATATTTCCATTGTTTGATGTATGCATGCACTGATATGATTGAGGCCCTTGTTTCACTAAGCTTCCATACCCATATGGCCTTACCCTTTCATTATCCTTTGCAAACCAATTTGAGCCTAATATACCCATTTGTTCTTTACTCTAGCTCATTACTAACTCTAAGCGGAAAATAATAATGTCCTTAATTTGAATCCTTGGTTAGCTTAGACTAGTAAAAGTGCTCATGATTTAAGTGTGGGGAAGTTGGGTTTGAAAATATTTGGTTTGAATAATTGGGTGTTGTATATTTTACTGAAAATGTGCAAAATAATGGTTGAGCACATGTTATTGCATTCAATACTTTAATCATATGCATTGAGAAAAATAAAAAGAAAAAAAAGTGAAAAAGAAAAAGAAAAGAGCAATTAATAAAAGGGGACAAAATGCCCCAAAATAAATAGTGAAAAATCAATGCATATGAGCTGTACTCAAAACTTGGAATGCATAAATATGTAGTAAACACAGTTAATGGGAAGTTAGATTTTGTAGTTTAATTAAATAAATTGTCTTGAGTTAGGTGGAAAGTTTATGTTAATTAAGGATTTAGATTTTAGTCCACTTGGCCAAATACAATCCTACCTTGACCCTAACCCCATTAGAACCCTTAAAAGACCTCTTGATTTGTGTATTAGTGCATTAAATTTTTGTTGATTGTTAGATGAAGAGCATGCTATAGAAAGCAAGATTAGTAGAGAATTGAGAGAATTGACCCTAGACACTTGAGAGTTAGAGTGATATACACTACCAGTAAGGGTTCAGCACTCAATTCTATGTTCCCTGCTTTCATGAGCTATCTTTTTCTTGCAAGTTATTCATATTGTATTTTGTGATTTGAATTAGTGAAATCCAGTTCATATTTGTCTTGAAGAACTTATTTACTTTTAACTAAGTAGGTAGAAACATTTTGCATGTAGTTGCATTTACATTCATAGGTTGCATTGCATGAGTCTTGCCTTTCCCTACTCATTTATTTGGTCTCCTTGAGTTTAGCATGAGGACATGCTAATGTTTAAGTGTGGGGAGGTTGATAAACCACTTTTTTATGGTTTACAATGTGTTTAATTATGTGGTTTTATCATGGTCTTTACCCACTTATTCAGATAATTAGCATGCATTTATATTTCCTTCCTAAAATTATTACATGATTGAAAAGATGCTTCTTTGGTCTTAATTTAGCTAATCTTAATCCTCTCTTATTACCATTCGATGCCTTAATCTGTGTGTTAAGAGTTTCAGGCTTTATAGGGCATTAATGAGTGAGAGATTGGGAAGGAAGCTTGCAAAAATGGAAGGAACACAAGAAATTGAGGAGATGACCAGCGAGAAGTGACGCGTACGCGTCAGCGAAGCGACCGTGCGGAAGAAAGGAATTCGCAGTGACGCGGCCGCATGAGTGACGCGGACGCGCGGATTGGAAAAGCAGAAGCGACGCGGAGGCATGAACAACGCTCCCGCATGGAAAAGAAAAACGCCAAATGACGCGTCCGCGTGACGTGTGCGATCTGCAGTATTACAAAAGTCGCTGGCAGAGATTCTAGGCCAGATTTCAACCCAGTTTTTGGCCCAGAGAACACAGATTAGAGGCTATAAAGTGGGGGAATGCATCCATTCATAATGATGCTTTCATAATTCACAATTTTAGGTTTTAGATGTAGTTTTTAGTGAGAGAGGTTCTCTCCTCTCTCTTAGGATTAGAATTTATTTTAGGATTAGGATTTCTTTTCACTTCAGGATTATTTCATCTTCATATCAGGTTCAATGTTCCTTCAATTTATTTTCTACTTTTATTTATTACTTTAGTTGATTATTTGATGTTGCCAATTTGGCTTATGGACTTTTATGTTCAATCTGACTTTCTATTTAATATAATTTGAGGTATTTCAGACTTATGATTATTTTCTCTAATTTATGTTATTGATGTTTGGGCTCTATCCAAATTATTTTCATTCAAGTAGATTTTATTCCCTTTTGGCTTTGGTTGATTAATTGGTAACTCTTGAGTTGTCAAACTCATTGTTGACTAAAAATTGGAATTCTTCAAGGATTAATTTAAGATCCAATAATTCTAACTTTTCCCAAGGAAAGACTGGAATTTGAGGATTCGAATTAATTCATCCACTTAACTTACCTTCATAGTTAGAGGTTAACATAGTGGGAGAAAAATTCAATTCTCATCACAGTTGATAAGGATAACTGGGATAGGACTTCTAATTTCTCATGCCTTGCCAAGAGTTTATTTTACAGTCATTTATTTATTTTACTCGTCATTTATCATAATTGCCCCTCATTCTTAAAACTCCCAATTTACAAACTCATAACCAATAATAAGAACATACCTCCCTGCAATTCCTTGAGAAGATGACCCGAGGTTTAAATACTTCAGTTATCAATTTATTTAGGGGTTTGTTACTTGTGACAACCAAAATGTTTATAAGAAAGGATTCTTGTTGGTTTAGAAGCTATACTTGCAACGGGAATTTATTCTGAATTCTAGACCACGCAAAAATCCTCTCTTCAGGAATAACTCAATACTTCTCTAGAAGACTTGAGTTATAACATGGACCAGCTAAGGGTGGAGCACCAAGAGCACTCCATCATTCTCCATGAGATTAGAGAAGATCAAAGAGTTATGAGGGAGGAGCAACAAAGGCAAGGAAGAAACATAGAGGAGCTCAAGGACATCATTGGTCCTTCAAGAAGAAGACGCCACCATCACTAAGATGGACTCATTCCTTAACTTCCTTGTTCCTATTTCTCTGTTTTTCGGTTTTAAGCTTCATATTTGTTTATGTTTTGATTCTTTATTACATGATCATTAGTGTTTAGTAACTATGTCTTAAGGCTATGAATAATTCTATGAATCATTTACCTTTCTTAAATGAAAAAATATTTTTAATACAAAAGAACAAGAAGTACATCAATTTCGAATTTATCCTTGAAATTAGTTTAATTATATTGATGTGGTGATAATACTTTTTGTTTTCTGAATGAATGCTTGAACAGTGCATATTTTTGATCTTGTTGTTTATGAATGTTAAAATTATTGGCTCTTGAAAAAATGATGAACAAAGAGAAATGTTATTGATAATCTGAAAAATCATGAAATTGATTCTTGAAGCAAGAAAAAGCAGTGAAAAAGCAAAAGCTTGCGAAAAAAAAGTGGTGAAAAAAATATGAAAAAAAAGAAAAAGCAAGAAGAAAAAACCAATAGCCCTTAAAACCAAAAGGCAAGGGTAAAAAGGATCCAAAGCATTGAGCATCAATGGATAGGAGGGCCCAAGGAAATAAAATCCAGGCCTAAGCGGCTAAATCAAGCTGTCCCTAACCATGTGCTTGTGGCATGCAGGTCCAAGTGAAAAGCTTGAGACTGAGTGGTTAAAGTCATGATCCAAAGCAAAAAGAGTGTGCTTAAGAGCTCTGGATACCTCTAACTGGGGACTTTAGCAAAGCTGAGTCACAATCTAAAAAGGTTCACCCAGTCATGTGTCTGTGGCATTTATGTATCCGGTGGTAATACTGGAAAATAAAGTGCTTAGGGCCACGACCAAGACTCATAAAAGTAGCTGTGATCAAGAATCAACATACTTAACTAGGAGAATCAATAACACTATCTAAACTCTAAATTCCTAGAGATGCCAATCATTCTAAACTTCAAAGGATAAAGTGAGATGCCAAAACTGTTCAGAAGCAAAAAGCTACAAGTCCTGCTCATCTAATTAGAACTAATATTCATTGATATTTTGGAATTTATAGTATATTCTCTTCTTTTTATCCTATTTGATTTTCAGTTGCTTTGGGACAAGCAACAATTTAAGTTTGGTGTTGTGATGAGCGGATAATTTATACGCTTTTTGGCATTGTTTTTATGTAGTTTTTAGTAGGATCTAGCTACTTTTAGAGATATTTTCATTAGTTTTTATGTAAAAACCACATTTTTGGACTTTACTATGAGTTTTTGTATTTTTCTGTGATTTCAGGTATTTTTTGGCTGAAATTGAGGGACCTGAGCAAAAGTCTGATAGGAGGCTGACAAAGGACTGCTGATGCTGTTGGATTCTGACCTCCCTGTACTCGAAATGGATTTTCTGGAGCTACAGAATTCCAAATGACGCGCTCTCAACTGCGTTGGAAAGTAAACATCTAGGGCTTTCCAGCAATATATAATAGTCTACACTTTATTCGAGTTAAGATGATGCAAATTGGCATTCAACGCCAATTCCATACTCCATTTTGGAGTAAAACACCAGAAACACGTCATAAACCAGAGTTAAATGCCAAACAGATGTTACAACTTGGTGGTTAACCCTAAGAGAAGCCTCTGCATGTGTAAAGCTCAAGCTCAGCCCAAGCACACACCAAAGTGGGCCCCGGAAGTGGATTTCTGCACTTAGACTTATTTCTGTAAACGCTAGTAGCTAGTCTAGTATAAATGGGACTTTTTACTATTGTATTTTCATCTGGGAATTAATCTTGGTATCTACCTTTGGACATTTAGTTCTTAGACTTTGGGGGCTGGCCATTCGGCCATGCCTGGACCATCACTTATGTATTTTCAACGGTGGAGTTTCTACACACCATAGATTAAGGTGTGGAGCTCTGCTGTACCTCGAGTATTAATGCAATTACTATTATTCTTCTATTCAATTCATGCTTATTCTTATTCTAAGATATTCGCTGCATTTCAACATGATGAATGTGATTATCCGTGACACTCATCATCATTCTCACCTATGAACGCGTGCCTGACAACCACTCCCGTTCTACTTTAGATCGAGTACATATCTCTTGGATTTCTTAATCAGAATCTTCGTTGTATAAGCAGTAAGCTAGAATTATTGGCGGCCATTCTTGAGAATCCGGAAAGTCTAAACCTTGTCTGTGGTATTCTGAGTAGGATTCAAGGATTGAATGACTGTGATGAGCTTCAAACTCACGATTGTTGGGCGTGGTGACAGACGCAAAAGAATCAATGGATTCTATTTTGACATGATCGAGAACCGACAGATGATTAGTCGTGCTGTGACAGAGCATTTAGACCATTTTCACTGAGAGGATGGGATGTAGCCATTGACAACGATGATGCCCTACATACAGCTTGCCATGGAAAGGAGTATGAATGATTGAAGGAAGGCAGTAGGAAAGCAGAGATTCAACAGGGACAAAGCATCTCCATACACTTATTTGAAATTCCCACCAATGATTTACATAAGTATCTCTATCTTTATTTTATGCTTTATTTATTATTATTTTCGAAAACCATTATAATCATTTGAATCAGCCTAACTGAGATTTACAAGATGACCATAGCTTGCTTCATACCAACAATCTCCGTGGGATCGACCCTTACTCACGTAAGGTTTATTACTTGGACGACCCAGTGTACTTGCTGGTTAGTTGTGCGAAGTTGTGAAGAATGTGAATCACAATTTTGCCTATCACGCACGCATGGCGTATGCATACGCGTGGGCTTGTTTGTGCGAAAGGCATCATTCCTGCGCCACTCCCGCGCGACACTCTGTTCATTTTTATTTTTCATGCACACCCATTTGACGCGTACGCGTAAGCGACGCTTACGCGTCGTGTGCTCTTTTTTTTGGCTCCTATTATAAATTAGCTGCATGATCAAAAAATTAGTAAGAACTCAATAAAAATCAAATAAGTAAGAAAACTACTACTACGAAGAAAAAATAACTAAGGATACGAAATTATCAGGTTGCCTCCCGACAAGCGCTTCTTTAACGTCACTAGCTTGACGGTCAGTTCTGCTAGTTCAGTAGATGAGTGGACCTCTGGCGATCAATCTCGCCTCCAAGATAGTGCTTCAACCTCTGGCCATTCACTGTAAATTTCCTGTCAGAATTCTCTTCCTGTATTTCCACATGACCATATGGTAAAGCTCTGGTAACCACAAACGATCCTTACCACCGAGATTTCAGCTTCTCGGGAAAGAATTTGAGCCTTGAATTATATAGAAGCACTCTTTGTCCTGGCTCAAAGACTCTGATGGCAATCTTTTTGTCATGCAGTAGCTTGGTTCTCTCCTTATAGAGTTTTGCATTCTCATAGGCTGAATATCTGAATTCATCAAGCTCATTCAACTAAAGCATTCGCTTAATTCCTGCAGCTTCTGAATCAAGATTCAGATACCTGATTGCCCAGTAAGCTTTGTGCTCCAGCTCAACTGGCAGGTGACAGGCTTTGCCATAGACCAACTGATAAGGGGACATGCCGATGGGAGTCTTGTACGCTGTCCTGTATGTCTAGAGAGCATCATCAAGCTTCCTAGACCAGTCCTTTCTTGAAACACTGATGGTCTTCTCTAAAATCCTCTTAAGTTCCCTATTAGAAACTTCATCCTGTCCACTTGTCTGAGGGTGATAGGGAGTTGCCACTTTATGACGGACTCCATATCTCTGCAGAAGAGAGTCCAGCTGTCTGTTACAGAAGTGGCTTCCACCATCACTAATGAGTGTCCTTGGGACACCAAACCGACTAAAGATATATCTCTAAAGAAAGCTCATTACCACATTAACATCATTGGTGGGTAGAGCCACAGCTTCTACCCACTTGAACACATAATCCACCGCCACTAGAATATAGTTGTTTGAATGTGAGGGTGGGAAGGGTCCCTGAAATCAATACCCCACACATCAAACAACTCAACCTCAAGAATCCCCTACTGTGGCATTTCATGGTTGGCAGGGAGATTTGTGGCTTTTTCACATCTGTCATAGTGCTTCACAAATGCTCTTGCGTCTCTGAAAAAAGTCGGCTAGTAGAATCCGCTCTAAAGGACCTTTGTAGCTGTCCTTTCACCACCAAAGTGGCCTCCATAATCTGAACCATGACAGTGCCAGAGAATCTACTGTGTTTCTTCATCTGGGACACATCTCCGGATGATACCATTTGAACACCTCTTAAAAAGATATGGTTCCTCTCAAATGTAGTACTTTGCATCCGTCAATAGCTTCTTTACTTGTTGCCTGCTGTACTCCTTTGGAATGAAATTCATGGCTTTTATAATTTGCAATGTCTGCAAACCATGGAGCCTGCTAAATGAGAAACAACTGTCTGAAAATGTCTCAGTCACAGTTGTGGGTGGTTGTACTCCTGCTTCAGGCTCAATTATGGAGAGGTGGTCAGCTACTTGATTTTCTGACCCTTTTCTGTCTTTTATCTCAATATCAAACTCCTGAAGGAGCAACACCCATCTGATTAATCTTGGTTTAGAATCCTGTTTGGTTAGAAGGTACTTCAAAGCAGCATGATCAGTATAAATAATAACCTTAGAACCAAGTAAATAGGACCTAAACTTATCAACAGCATACACAACAGCTAATAATTCTTTTTCTGTAGTTGTGTAATTCTTTTGTGCATCATTTAACACACGACTGGCATAGTAAATGATATGTACAAGCTTACCATGCCTCTATCCTAAAACAGCTCCTATAGCAAAATCACTGGCGTCACACATCAATTCAAATGGTAAATCCCAGTCAGGGGGAGCTATAATGGGAGCAGAGGTAAGGTTTGCTTTCAGAGTTTCAAAAGCATGCAGACAATCAGAATCAAAGACAAAAGGAACATCAACAACCAGCAGGTTGCTTAGAGGTTTAGCAATTTTTGAAAATTTCTTTATAAATCTTCTATAAAATCCTGCATGACCCAAGAAACTCCTGACTGCCTTAACATTAGTTGGTGGTGGTAATTTTTCAATTACCTCCACCTTTGCTCTATCAACCTCAATTCCCTTACTTGAAATCTGGTGTCCAAGAACAATACCTTCTGTAACCATAAAATGACATTTTTCCCAATTTAAAACAAGGTTTGATTCTTGACATCGTTTCAAGACAAGAGATAAATGCTTAAGGCAGGATTCAAAAGAATTACCAAAAATAGAAAAGTCATCCATAAATACCTTAATAAACTTTTCAACCATATAAAAAAATTGAAAGCATACACCTCTAAAAAGTTGCTGGAGCATTACAAAGTCCAAAAGGTATTCTTCTGTAGGCAAATACTCCAAAGGGGCATGTGAATGCTGTCTTCTCTTGATCTTGAGGGTCCACTGCAATTTGATTATATCCAGAATATCCATCTAGAAAACAATAAAAAGCATGACCAGCTAACCTCTCAAGCATTTGATCAATGAAAGGCAGGGGAAATGATCCTTCCTTGTGGCAATGTTGAGCCTTCTGTAGTCTATGCACATTCTCCATCCTATGATTGTCTTTGTATGAATAAGCTCATTCTTTTCATTCTTGATCACTGTCATCCCTCCTTTCTTGGGAACTACCTGCACAGGACTTACCCAAGGACTGTCATAAATAGGGTAAATAATACATGTTTCCCATAATTTCATTACCTCTTTTTGGACCACCTCTTTCATGGTTGGATTGAGTCTCCTTTGTGATTGCACAACTGGTTTAGCATCATCTTCAAGGAGGATCTTGTGCATACACTTGGTTGGACTAATCCCCTTCAAGTCACTAATGGTCCACCCAAGAGCTGTTTTATGGCTCCTGAGCACTGAAACAAGCGCCTCTTCCTCTTCAAAGAAGAGCTAATAATCACTGGATAGGAATCATTTTCACCCAAGAATACATATTTCAGAGATTGAGGTAAAGGTTTGAGCTCAAACTTGGGGGCTTCCTCTTCTGCTTTAGGTGTGTGAACCATAGCCTTCTGGGGTGGTGAATCATCAACTTCAACTAATTCATACTCAGAGGTAGGATCCAGAATGTCATCAAGCACCTCAGCTTTCAGTACCTCTTGAACAAGTGGTTCAATAACATCTATTTTCATACACCCTTTAGAATCATTAGGGTACTTGAGAGCTTCAAAAACATAAAGGACCACCTATTCTATATTGACCCTCAAGGTCAATTCACCGTTTTGTACATCAATCAGAGCTCTACCTGTAGCTAAAAAGGGTCTACCAAATATAATAGAGGATTTTACCTCCTCTTCCATGTCTAATATAACAAAATTAACAAGAAAGATGAATGGTCCTACTTTAACAAGTAAATCTTCAACAACACCCACAGGTAATTTAATAGAAAGATCAGCAAGTTGAAGAGAGCTACGAGTAGATTTTACCTCCTCAATTTGAAGCTTTTTCATCACTGAAAGTGGCATGAGATTGATGCTAGCTCCAAGGTCACATAAAGCTCTCTGAATGGTGACATCCCCAATGGTGCAAGGAATTATAAAGCTCCCTGGATCTGGCATCTTCTCAGGAATGTTGTGTTGAATAATAGCACTGCATTCCTTGGTTAACACCATTGTTTCTTGTTCCTTCCAATTTCTCTTGTGGGTCAACAGTTCTTTCATAAATTTAGCATAGAGAGGCATTTGCTCAAGAGCCTCTGCAAATGGAATGTTGATCTGTAGCTTCTTGAAGACATCTAAAAATTTAGAGAACTGCTTTTCTTTGGAAGCCTTCTGAAGTCTCTGAGGATATGACATTTTTGGCTTGTATTCAAGAGCCTTTAGCAATGTAGGATACCTGTCCAGAGAGTCAGGGAACGGGTTGTCTGAACGCTTTGGAGGGGCGTGCTCCACTTCTTTCTTTTTCTCCTCTGGAGCTTTCTTTTCAACTAGTTCTTCATTGGCCCTTGTTTCAGAGCCAGCTGTCTTACCACTTCTCAATTGAATAACCTTGCAGTCTTCTCTTGGGTTCACCACTGTATCACCTGGAAATGTACTTGCAGACCTCTCAGGTATTTACTTGCTTAGCTGGCCCATTTGCACTTTCAAGTTTCTAATGGAGGCTCTGGTTTCCTACATAAAACTCTTTATCATCTCCCAATTAGAATCTTCCTTGGATTTAGAGTTAGCCTGCTGAGGTTGTTGTTGCTGCTGAGACTGAAATTGGCAGTTATTGTAATTGTTCTGTTGGAAGCCGCCCTGAGAATTATTGTTAAAATCCTGAGGTCTCTGAGATTGGTCTCTCCACCCAAATTTTGGGTGATTTCTCCATCCTTGATTGTATGTATGAGAATATGGGTCATTATTGGGATTTCTAGAACTGCTCCCCATGTAATTGACCTGTTCAGAAGAGGATTGAGCATAATCATAGTTATCATTTTGCACTAAATTTCCTGCCATGTATAGGAGACCTCTTGAGGTGGATTTTGGATGTTGATAGCTGAGACTTGCAAGCCACCCATGTGTTGGGTAAGTAGACTTATTTGCTGAGACATAATCTTGTTCTGAGCAAGAAGAGCATTAAGAGCTTCTACTTCCATGACACCCTTCTTCTGAGGAGCCTCAGAGTTCACATGATTCCTGTTAGATGAGTATAAATATTGGTTGCTAGCAACCAATCCAATAAGATAAATAGTCTCCTCCGGTGTCTTCTTCTTGTGCAATGAACCTCCTGCAGAATTGTCTAAGCACATCTTGGACATTTCACCCAAGCCTTTATAAAAGATATCTAATTGAGTCCATTTTGAGAACATGTCCGGAGGACATTGCCTAGTCAGTAGCTTGTATCTCTCCCAAGCTTCATAAAGAGTTTCACCATCCTTCTGCCTGAAGGTCTGAACTTCCACCCTAAGCTTAGTCAGCTTCTTTGGTGGGAAAATTTTAGTAAGGAACTCAGTAACAACCTTGTTCCAAGTATCCAAACTCTCCTTGGGTTGGGAATCTAGCCATAGCATTGCTCTATTCCTCAGAGCAAATGGGAAGAGCATGAGTTTGTACACCTCTGGGTTCACTCCATTTGTCTTCACAGTATCACAAATCTGCAGAAAACTATAGATAAATTGATTTGGGTCTTCGTTGGGAAGACCATGATACTGGCAGTTTTGTTGCACCAGGGTGACCAGTTGAGGCTTCAACTCAAAGTTGTTCGCAGCTATAGGAGGCACCACGATGCTTTTTCCATAAAGATCTACAGTAGGAGCAGAGTAAGAGCCAAGCACTCTCCTTTGTTTCTCATTTCCATTCGGATTAGCCACATTTGCATTATCAGCATCATTAGGATCCATAGCGGATTCCACAGCCTTGTAGAGTCTTGCCTGTTGTAAACGTCGCCTGAAAGTCCTTTCAGGTTTAGGATCAAAGTCTAAGAGATGTTCTTTATCTCTGTTCCTGCGCATAAACAAACAGAAAATAAGAAAAGATGAAAATCTCTACGTCAGAGTGTAGAGAATTCCCAGTGAGGTAACCTGTGTAAAGAGATAAAAATATTTATTTATTTATTTATTTTTTGAAAATATAAAAAAAATGGATTTTAATAAAATTAAAAATAAAACGCCTAATCTAAGCAATCAAACAACTACTAGTTGTTAATCACTATCAATTCCCGGCACGACGCCAAAAGTTTGGTGCGGTGATTTTACAACCACAGACTAACGGGCAAGTGCACCGAGTCGTACCAAGTAATACCTTAGGTGAGTGAGGGTCGATCCCACGAGGATTGACGGATCAAGCAACAATGGTTAAATGATTTACTTAGTTAGGCAAGCAGAAAAGGGTTTTGAGATATTCAAAAGGTTTAATTTAAAAATATCATAAGGCAGGAACGCAAGTAAATAAGTTGAAAATAAAATATTGGAGAAACAGTTAAGGCTTCGGAGTTATCTATTTTTCCAGAATAACTTTTCTTACTAACTATTTTAATCATGAAGGATTTAATTTATGGCAAACTATATGTGACTAGACCCTAATTCCTTAGACCCTTCTAGCCTCCTCTAAAATTCATCGACTGCCAATGCCTTGGTCAATTAATTTCAATTAGAGGGTGAAGTTCAAATTTCAGTTTATATGCCACAAAAATACTAATTACCCAAAAATAAGAGGATTATATGTCACGTATCCTGTTAAATCTAAATAATTAAAATTTAGGAGAAATTATTTTCAAGCTGTTGTTCAAGTAAAGAGCTTTCCCAAGTTATACAATAACTCAAATAGAAAGAGGGTCATACTTCCGTTCCACCCAAATTCATAAGATGAAGAGCGAAAACAATTCTTAAATTATAAATCCATACATGAATTAAAATAGAAAAAGCAATAAAATCAATCCATACAAATAGACAGAGCTCCTAACCTTAACAGTGGAGGTTTAGTTGCTCATGATTCAGAGAGAAAATAAGGATTCAGGTAAAATGTGCTAAGTTCTAATTTGATGGTCTCCTCAAGTTAACTAATGGAATCCCTTTTTATAAATAATCATCATTATTTTAAAATCTAATTATCTAAAATTAAAAATAATATCCTTTCCTAAAAATAAGATTTGAATTTAAATCAGAATAATCAGCAGGTCTTCAGTTGATGGGTGGGGACCACATGTTTTGTCCATTCTACAGCTTATAATCTGTGTTTTCTGGGCTGAAAACTGAGTCAAAACAGCCCAGAAATCGCCCCCAGTGTTTTTCTGTGTTTTCTACACGTGGCGCATGTCACGCGTACGTGTCGATGGTCTTTTTCGCAAGTCACGCGGACGCGTCGGTCATGCGCACGTATCGCTGTGCAAATCTTCAAATCATGCGTATGCATCAGTCACGCACACGCATCACTCTTCGCTGCCATCTCCCTTGATTCTTGTGCTGCAGAAACTCCATCAAATCCAGCCGAATGTTACCTAAAATAAACAAAATTGCACAAGTCTCAAAGTAGCATCCATATTGGCTAAAAGATAATTAATTCTTTATTAAAGTCAACAATTTAGATACAAATTCACTAGGAAAAGATAGGAAAGATGCTCACGCATCAGTGATGCCCGAGAAGAAAGAGGTGTCATGGACGGCAATGCTTATGGGGTATACTAGGAGTGGGAGGATGAGGGAGGCTTTTGATATTTTCAACGCAATGCCAGGGAAGCCTGCTATTACATGTAATGAGATGATCTTGGGATTTGGACTTGATAGGGATCTGGATAAGGCAAGATGTGTGTTTGAGCAAATGAAGGAGAGGGATGAGGGGACTTGGAGTGCTATGATAAAGGTTTATGAAAGGAAAGTGTATGAGTTAGAAGCATTAGATTTGTTTGCTAGGATGCAGAAAGAAGGTGTCGCATTGAATTTTCCCTTATTAATCAGTGTTCTTTCTGTGTGTACCAGCCTAGCAAGTCTTGTTCATGGGAGACAGGTTCATGCCCAGTTGATGAGATCCAAGTTTGATCAAGATTTGTATGTTGCCTCAGTGTTGATCCCAATGTATGTTAAGTGTGGTGATCTTGTGAAAGGAAAATAGATTTTTGACAGATTTCCTTTGAAAGATGTAGTTATGTGGAATTCTATGATTACAGGTTATTCCCAGCGTGATTTGGCAGAGGAAGCTTTAGATGTGACAGTGGTAAAATCGTCGGTAAAGATTTTTTACAAAAATAATCACGTTGCAAGTATAGTTCTAAACCGACAATTAAACCTCAATCAAATTTAATTTGTTTGTCAATTAAGCAAACCCAGTAAAATTAACCGAAATATTAAACCCCGAGTCGTCTCTCAAGGAATTGCAGGGAAGTGTACTTACTATTGATTATGGAAAAAGTATCTTTTTGGGTTTTTGAAATAAGGAACAAGGAAATATAAATTGCAAGAAGAATAAACTAATAATTAAGTAAGCACTTAGCAAGGAAAGAAAATTAGAAGTCTTATCCTAATTATCATTATCAATTGTGATGGTAATTGCCTTTTGCTTTCACTTAGTTAACCTCTAACAATGAAGGTAAGTCAAGTGATCAAAATCAATTTAGGTCCACAAGTCCTAATCAAAGACTAGATTTAGTGAAGCCTAAGCCAACTAGCAAGTCTCAATTACCAATCAACAAAAGACTTTTGATAACTCAAGAGTCTCTAAATAATCAATCCAAGTTAAGAACATAAAAGTTTAATTTAAAATCCTCCCAAGCATTTTATCAAACACTTGGTGGGCACAAAATAAAAGCATAAAAAAGCAATAAGAGAATATAAAATCTAAAACCAACAATTGCAAGAGGGAATAATAACAATAAATTGAAGAAAGAAGCAATAAATATGAAATACCTCAACTTGCATTAAAAAGAAATTGAATCTAACATGGAGTTCATAAACCAAATTGGGGAAACAAACAACTCAACAAGAGAAATAAATAAACCAAAGTACCAGAACAATTAAAGTAGAAGAAACCTAAATTGAAGCAAGGTAGAATTCTAAAATTGAGAAGAAATAAACCTAAAAACCTAAAACCTAGAGAGACGGGAGAGCATCTCTCTCTAGAAAACTACATCTAAAACTTAAAATTATGTGAATGAGAAGTTAATATTTGATTCCCCCACTCTACAGCCTCTAATATGTGTTTTTGGGTTTGAAACTGAGCCAAAAACAGCTCAGAAATCATCCCCAGTGATTTCTGATACGTCCAGCACATGGCTATGTCACGCGTACGCGTCGCCCGCGCGTACGCGTCGCTGAACTTTCGCACGGTCACACATACACGTGATCCACGCGTGTGCGTCGCCTAGCTAGATGGCAACTATGGCAAATTGCATATCATTTTGAGGCCCCGGATGTTAGCTTTCCAACGCAACTGGAACCGTCTCATTCGGATCTCTGTAGCTCAAGTTATGATCGATTTAGTATGAAGAGGTCAGGGTTGACAACTTAGCAATTCCTTCAATTTCTTGTATTCCTTCCACTTTTGCATGCTTCCTTTCAATCCTCTAAGCCATTCCTACCTTATAAACCCTGATAACAAACATATCATGGCATCGAATGGTAATAAGAGAGGAATAAAATTAGCAAATTCAAGGCCAAAGAAGCATGTTTTCACTCATAGTACAAAATTAGGAAGTAAAATGTAAAACATGCAAATTCAATGAATAAGTGTGAGAATAATGGATAAAATCCACTAAATTAAGCACAAGATAAACTGTAAAATAGCGGTTTATCACGATGTCTTCCGTGACATGTGCTTCTTGGGAGTTTCACCAGATGATGTTACCTTTGTTGGAGTTCTTACAACTTGTAGCTACAATGGCATGGTGGATCAAGGGATTGAATTTTTTGAGTCAATGAAATACAAATATCAAGTGGAACCAGGAATCGAACACTATGCTTGCATGGTTGATTTGCTGGGTCGAGCAGACAAGGTAAATAAAGCAATGAAACTAATAGAAAAGATGCCAATAGAACCAGATGCTATTGTGTGGGGTTCACTGTTAGGTGCATGCAGAACCCACATGAAGCTAGATTTGGCTGAAGTCGCAGTGGAGAAGCTTGCTCAGCTAGAGCCCAAAAATGCTGGGCCTTATGTCCTGCTATCGCATATGTATGCCACCAAAGGAAGATGGAGTGATGTTAAAGTCCTTAGGGGAAAAATAAAAGCCAGGAGTGTTATCAAATTGCCTGGCTGCAGTTGGATTGAGGTGGAGAAAAAAGTACATATGTTCACAGGAGGAGACAACAAGGGCCACCTCGAATAGCCAGTTATTATGAAAATATTGGAGAAGTTAGGTGGATTGTTAAGGGAAGCCGAGTACTATCTGGATGGTAGCTTTGTGCTACATGATGTGGGTGAGGAAGAGAAGACACATAGCTTGGGTTATCATAATGAAAAACTAGCTGTAGCATATGATCTCCTAAAAGTGCCTAATGGGATGCCAATTAGAGTCATAAAAAATTGTGGGTTTGTGGCGATTGCCATTCTGCAATCCAATTGATTGCTAAAGTCACTGGAAGAGAAATTATTTTGAGGGATGCTAATAGATTTCACCATTTTAAGGATGGTTATTGTTCTTGCAAGGATTATTGGTGATTCCTGGAAACAAATCTTTACATATCGCCTTGAACTTGAGGAGTCTATTGGAATAGCAAGGCTGCTTTTTCTTTGGAAGGCTTTCTCGATGGTCTGTATTTCTGAGCCAAAGAGAAGCTTCACTACTTAGTATATTTAAGCCTTTACCTCATCTTTAACATAATAGGGGTGAGTATTATATTACTACTTTCTGAGCCAAAGGGAATTAATGCTTATATATTCTTGCAGCTCCAAGCCTTTGTGTTGCTATTTAAATGGATGGCATGAGAGTGTTCACTTTCAAAAAATTGGTCATTGATACTGAGGACTAATAATTTTAGCTGCTCAAAGAGGTTATGCATGATGTTTGTTACTGGTATGTGTATGCTATTACCCATTTACTGCTGGATTGTCGTCATAGTCCACATCTCTTGGGCCGGTTCGGGTCCGCCTCATCCATCAAAGTCCGAATCCAAGTAGTCTTGGGGCGTCCCTCAGTCGCCCGTCTGTTGACCGGGTCTAGAACGATGGTTGACCATCATATGGTGGCTAGAATCTCTCCAGAATCAGAGGAGTGAATCCCATCCGATAAACATTGAACACAGAGCTAAGTTGATACACCTCGTGAACATAGGTGGACCACGTTAGGCATGCATATGCACAGCATGACAACGCATGTCGGCATGGATAATGAAGTGCCTGGAAATAGCCACAATCACATATCTGGTCCTTGAGGGATACTCAGTATGAGCCAAGTGAAAAGCCTTCTATCGGAGTGGTCTCAGCCATCGTAAACTCTGAGTTATCCCTGTCGTATTGCATCACGGTGAAGCACCTTGAGGCCTTCAGGTTGGCCTCGATCGCCTTAAGCAGATGCTGACTGAACTGATGTCCAGTGCCTAACTGTGCCTCGACCTCTTTTCCCTTGCGAACGAATAGCTCAGCCAACCGCCCATATGTGGCTTTCACCAATGCACACACCGGAAGGTTCCTAACACCCTTTAAGATCGAGTTCATACACTCAGATATGTTCGTAGTTATGTGCCCAAATCTGCGGCATTCATCCCGATGCTGAGTCCAATGTGCATACTCAATTCAATTAGCCCAGTCGCACATCGCAGGATCAAACGTTCTCAGGATGTCAAACCAGTATTGAAACTCAACCTCCGTCTTTGCATATGCAGTATTCACTAACAGCCTCCTTGCATCCTTCTCCTTAAAAGTCAGGGCAAAATTAGCCGCCACGTGACGGATTCCTAACGCCCTATATGCAATAGGGGGAAGCCATACCCCTTCAGGAGCCTCCAACGCAGCCTTTATCCCATTGTGCCTATCTGATATGGCAAGTATACCCCGTTGAGGCGTCACATGAGCCCGAAGGTGGGATAGAAAGAATGACCACGACTCCGCATTTTCACCTTCCACAAGTGCAAAGGCAATAGGGATGATGTTGAAGTTGTCGTCCTGTGCAATCGCGATAAGCAGTATACCACCGTATTTTCCGTACAGGTGGGTCCCATCCACACTAACCAATGGCTTGCAATGTTGAAATGCCTCAACACATGGTAGGAATGTCCAAAACAAGTGATGGAAATAAGCTGTAGAATCATCCAACTGCCCACCTACTCGAATAGGACTCGTCCTTAATACAGCTACACTGCCCAACATAGTGATCTGCAAGCCCAATACCCATCGTGGCAACTCATTATACGAATCATCCCAGTCTCCATAAATTTGTGCCACAGCCTTCTGTTTGGACATCCAAACCTTCCTATACGTCGGTCTGAACCCGAAGTGTGCCTCCGTGACATTCTGCAGTACCTTAATCGACGTGGCAGCATCAGCTCTGATCAGGGGCATAATGAAAGCCGATATAACATGATAATCAAGCTTTCTATGGTCACTAGAGATCAGTGTGGTTAGATAAGTATGAGGACCATTGTACCGTTTTACCTCCTAAATCTCTTTGCGCTGGCGGAGGCTGACCCGGATTAGCCATACGCACCCGCTCCCAAACTCCTTGCACTTGCCATAGTACTTGTGGTGATCCGACTCCAATACCTTGTACTCAACCCCGTGGCGAATGCTATAGGTCTTCACGCTAAGCACGACTTCCTCCTTATCCTGAAACTGCTGGACGACCTGAAACTCAGATACACCTCCTGCAGTTTGTGAGTCTCTTGACCCGAAGCCAACAGGTACAGAAGGATCTTCTTGAGGTGCCATGGCGTCCAAGTCCAAAGCAGAGAAGTGGGGGGTACTGATTAGTACCTAAACTAGATGCTCCCCTCCGACAGGTGGAGTCGTCCGTGGTGTCTCCTCCTCACTATCATTCGCAGCAATCGTTGCGGGCTCCACATCATCATCATCATCATCATCATCATCATCATCATCCTGCAATGCATCCTCAACCCCTTCGGATGCTCCAACCTCTCCGAATACCAGAACACACAGAGGAGAACTGGGCGTCACGAAATCACCGTCTCCCAACGGTCCAGCCTTGCCAACTAATGCATCACAACTTCGATTCAGATTGACGGCAAATGATGGTGAAGCCACTAAGTCTGGCTCGGGTGCAATCACCGGCACTGCTGACGATGATCCAACAGGCAATGCACTAGAGCTGGATACATGTCCTGTGGAGTGCATATTTCTGTTCGAGCCTCCAGAACTAGATGCCATATCCACAAGTTTCGCCAACAACTCCGGAGTCCTCACCTCAGGAAACTGACGGCGACAATGAAACAGCACCTGCATATCTTCGTCACTGCTAATAATGAATGAATCATACTTCACATCATTGCGTAACACGGAAATCGAAATTCGATCGAACAACTTCTCCACCTGTTTCACGCCATGCAGTCCTAGTCTCTGGAGTATAGTATTCTTAAACTTAGTGAAAGTTGTCGAAGGTTTGAGAAAAATACTCAGCGGGTCCTTGTCAGTAAACTTAATTCCTGATCGCGTTTTCTTCTTAATGGACCCTCTATAGTGCACAAGAGCTACAAAACTCTTATCACTAGCCATTGTGAATCTCACTCTTCTACAAAATTTCGTATAGCAGCTTGTTTTTATATACCTCCTTGCTTTGTAAATCGAAACAATTACATTCGATTTACTCTAATTCTGATTGCATGTGTAAATCGAATTGATTTGATTCAATTTTCATTGAACTTCGTTTATTACCTAATTTAAATTATTTAGATTTAATTTACTACCTGTTTTACTAAATCATACTAAATCATTTAGATTCAATTCGATTTATATAAAAATGTGGTTTGAGACTTTAACATTGCAATTTTCGATTTGGGATATTCAGACCATTTTCAAATGCACTTGGTTTAACCAAGTCATTTGCCCTAAATTTTTAGTGCATATATGTATATTTCGGTAACGCAGGCTTATCTTCTTAAGTTCTGAACCCTTTTTTTGCTGACAATACGAAAGCACCTTCAAGTCTTCAACTTTCAAAAGGTCATTCCATTTTTGATGTCCCTTCTTCACCAAAACCGTACAATTCCCGATGGTTCGTTTCGTCCTAAAATCCACTGAACCTGGGGAACAGGTTTGTTACTAACTCACAACTATCTCTATCACTCTCCTCAATCCTTGTTCCCTGCATAATTTAATATTCAGGGGGTATGCAAATTGCTTCCTTTTAATGCTTAAATGGGTTCATGGAAGCTCCTTTATAATTTTATAACCTTCTCCTTAAAAGGGGTTGTAAGAAGTTTGTCATGTTCATTTTTTATTTATGTTTTCCAACCTTTGTTAAAAGCAGCAACAGCAAAAGCAAAAGGGAGAATGGCTAGCAGGGAGTTTCAAGCCAGAGAACTTTGTTCCGGGTCTTGTTATTGGTTTCATTTTTGGGTTGTTGTTGGACTTGACAAAGCCCGGTAGATTTCATCTTCCCAAGAAAAATTTCTCATCTGGCAAGGCTCAACACCAATTGTCAGTATCTAGTAATGGTGATCAAGACCTGAAAATGGTTAGTCCTTTAGTTTTTTATAATCCATTTCATCATCAATTTCTCATATTATGGGAGTCTTTTTGAGTTTTGATTTTTAGTTGGTTATTAGGTTAATATATCTGATTGAAATGGTGACTTTTAGTATGAAAAGGATTCGTTTATTGAACTTGTTGGATGGTTGAATTTGTACGATGTAAAATCTCAAAAGTTCAATCTGCAATTCTACAAAAGAAACAACCTATGAAACAAACTTTTGAGGTGAATACATAAATGCTATGGATACTGAGAAGAATTGAACCAGATTGTGTTGCATAAATAAAAAGAAAGAAAAACAAATCAAAGATTGCGTAATAAATTTTGAAGTAGTGTATGGCAATGGCATCAAGTCTCTGTTAAGGATCATGCCTCTGATTAGTTAGCATTGGTAGTTAGGGATTAGAATAAAACAGGGTGATAGAGATACAGATATTGGAGTTTAGTAAATAGGAATTCAGGAATTTAGTTTAGCAAGCAATTTCTTCAATGAATAGTCCAAACTTTCTGTTGATTCCATGCTTAATTCTGGTGCAGTTCTATCTGTATGCTTTTAATTCTCAAGAAAAAAAAAAAGGTTCTGATTTCAATGGCAACCTCTGTCAGGTGCTAGTTGTAAGGCAAGACCTAAAGATGAAATCTGGAAAGATTGCGTCACAATGTGCTCGTAAGATAAGAAACAATTTGTTAATTTCGTCAAGGATCTACTTCTGACCGTTGCAAACTTCCTTATGCCTTTGCTTTTTCCGCTTTTTGCAGATGCTGCCACTGGCATGTATGCTGAATTAATTCACAGGTACTTTTGTTCTGATAAGTTTCCTTAGTCCTTACCTATAAAGCACGAGCGAATGGAAAAACTTATGTAATTTTTGTAAAATGTTTCCCATTAGCCATGAAGATGATGATCATTTTACTTGATGGTGCATTTGCTGGTGTAATAAAACTCAACTACTGAATACTTTTGCAGTGACCGTTCACTTTTGAGACAATGGGAAAGCTGCGGCCAGCCAAAAATTGTTGTGACTTGCAGGAATCAACAAGAAATGTAAGCAGATTATTTTATTCTAAATACTTTAATTTCATTTCTTGTTTCATTTCTTGTTTTCAGAAACAATGAACCTGATCATTTTAATCAGGAATAAGCTGAAGGACACAGCTGATAGTATTGGCCTTCCAACCTTTGTTGTTGCTGATGCTGGGCGAACACAGGTAATACTTATTATGTGGCATAAAAATGGAGAATATAATACCATGTTTTCACAAACCTCTATCAGGGAGTTAGTGGGTTGTAGCGAATTCCAAGTGAAATTACTAATAGTTACTTCTTAAGAAATGTAAAAGTGTTAAAATTTGAATGGTCGCCTTTCATCTCCTTGCACCATTTTGAGGTAAAGAGATTACTTCCCATATTTGGGCATAAGAAATCTGAATCCACAATTTCCCAAGAGTTATTGTGATAGTTACAGCTGCAAAGTCCTTTGTAATAATGTATACTCCTTGAACTTTATTTTAGGACCTTTATAGTCCTAACTTTTACTGCTAGATTTTAAAACCCATGTTATCCATTGGAACCTTTATTTTATGATTGTATCATTTGGAAAATTTAGTGTTGCTGGTTATTTATAGCAATATAGTATTGCTAAAGCTTTAATATATGCAGGTTTCGGCAGGATCAAAGACTGTTCTTGCTGTTGGACCTGGTAATCTTCTTGTTGCTTTGTATTTCATGTATGATCAAACTTGTGCATGAAAAATCATAATAGGAAAAATTAGGAATGTAAATAGCATAGAAATTGAATGCCTCTCTGCCTTGGATTTGATGCCGATGTTTACTTTCTATTTTGAGGGTTTGTTTAAGAGTGCTTAGAAGAATTAATAGGGTTTCAAAATTATGTCTTTAGGGCTTGTTTGGGTGAGTTTCTAAGAAAATATATTTTTTGAGTTATCTTTTTTTGAAAGATTTTTTAGAAAAGTAAAAGTAATTTTATGTTTGGATATCTCATGTAAAAAGATCTTTTTATCTATCAATTATGTTTGGGTTACAATAAGATAAAAGTACTTTTTTGTTTATTTATTATGTGAAAAACATCTTTTTTATAAGGAAAAAAGATCTTTTAAAACAAGATGTAAATTGTAGTTTCTCAAAAAATATATTTTTTTTATTTTTCTAGTGCTTTTTACTTTTACTAGTAGAAATTTGCTAAACACACTAAAAAATACAAAATGATCTTTTTCATTGAAAAAATATTTTTTTCTATTGATTTAATGGGGTCCAAACAAGCACTTAATGCATGGAAAACTTACCACAGTTGAAACCTTAAGAAGTTCATTTAAGCCACTTGCAAGCAATATCTTTTATTCCAAGTGCTTGTGTGTCATTGAATTCACTATAATATGTTGCTTTCTGATTCTGAATGAATGGCTAAAACTTTATTGCTGATTTTGTTCAGGACCAAAATCATATGTAGATTCAGTGACTGGGAAGTTGCCCCTACTTTAACAGAATTCAGAAAAATAAACCTTGTAATGATAAATTTCATGACCTTTCCTCCCATTTGTATCTTCATTTTGGCCATTGCAACCTCACTTTAGGTAGTTTATAGTTGGTAGCACTCAATAGTACTAATTTGTAGTTGGAGCTTATTTTGATTCCCTTGTATTCATTGCTACATTTATTTTTATATCTCACATTATTCATAACTTCAGATGTATGAATTTCTGTATCCTGATCACCAGAGATGAATAGAACACTATTTTTGTTCTTTTAGTTTTATTGTGAGAAAGTAAGGGAACTATTTACATTTGCACCAAAGCAAATGTAACAAAAAATTAAATTCTAAAATATACATATCACTTTATCTAAATTAAATATTTTATGAAAGTCTACATAAAATAATTTTCACAAAAAAAGTTATAAATTAAAAAAAAATACCAATCACTATCCTTAAACTAAATTTTGCATCAACTTGGTCTCTGTTTATTTTAGCCAAAGCCAACACTGCCTCTAATAAAAAATGTTCTGTTAAAAAATCGGTTAAATGATAACAAAAATTAATTGTGGAGTTTTATTTGTAATTAGGATTGGTAATACTAACTCTATTTGTAGATAATCAATCTAAGGTCCAGTGTAAATTTAGGTCTAACTTTATTCGACTAACATGCACTCCTGATATGTTATAGCATGTAAAAAATTATTATACATGCACGATGAAATTGATAAAGATCAAACATACATCTTCTCTATTTTGTAATTTTAATATGAATTTCATTATGATTTTGTTGCTTTTAGTATAGATTTAATTTTGTATTTTTTATTTTATTAGTATATTATGGAATATTTAAATATTATGTTTGATTTAAAAAAAATGATTTGTTCTGTGTAGGTTGGATGGAAAATTTAGAATGTGAATAGGGTTAAAGTTGAGGAATTCTCAACCCACAAGTAGGATAAGATTGAATTTTAGAAAAAATTTAAATATGCAAATAGGATTAAGATGTTGTCTAAACTCTAACATACCTTATTCATTACCAGTGTTATTTGTAATAATATGCTATGACGGTATAAATTTCTACAAAATTCTTGCAGAGTGTTAGAACTACTTACTACACCATCCACACCATCTACACCACCTTCCTCATTCTCATCATTATAACTTTTATATCTACTATTTCTGTTATATAACCATACCTTATTAATATCATTATCTCATCTACCATTATTAACACTATAACTTTTATATCTACTATTTCTATTGTATAACCATACCTTATTAATATCATTATCTCATCTACCACTATCAATACTAACATTATCAATATCGTCATTTTCTTCTCTTATTTCTTGTACAAGTCTATTTTTCTTATCAATCATGCTACGTTACACATGAAATCTGCCAATATCTACCAATGTTTATTGGGCTGGTTCACAAAGCCCACTTATTCAAAAATCCACATCCTAAATTAATCCAAATTAATCCTAATGCCACTTATTTACCCTTGTAACCCTTCTTTACCCCTTCTTCACTTGTTCTTACCGTTGAGACACACCCCCACTCCCCATCTCCACTTGCAGCGCCGCATAGCACGGCGGATCGCCGTCTTCTCTGGTCACCTTCGTCATCGGAGTCAACGCCGCCGGAAAACCAAACGCCGCCACTAACAAGAACGGCCCCACATCCGCCCAAGTGACCCCGGCGCCACTGCATGTTGCTGTCGGATGCGCCTTGAAGACGCATCTACACGTGAAACCTTCATCGCGACGCCCTCTAGTAGTTCTGCCACAAGACACACTGCGGCTGGACCCTTCCGGCCTCGTGGAGACAATAGCATCCCCGCAACTCTTTGGCCGCTGCATCGCCCTCCCAGAATCACTCCCTGTCTCGAGTTCGAGCCCCCCTTGTAGTGTGTCTTCCCTCGGACACCGGCGCAACAACAAGAGGTAAGTGGGTCTTCAAGGTTTTGGCTAATTGCTGGTTCTTGGGTTCATTTGCGAACATTACATTAGAGTTGAGATTTGATGATGTGTTATTGCATGTTTCATTTAGAAAAATAGAAATTGTGAATTAATAGATTTTTTGTTGATATGGTTCCTGTGTTAGTATGGTTTACTAGTCTTTGTTTATAACTATGGTGAATTTCTTCTGTTGTTAATTTAGGAGTAAAGTAAGAACTTGTAAATGGTTGATCTGACATGAAATCCTGAGAGAAGGATTGTTCCAATTTTCTGGGAGATACATAGATGGAGAAGAAACAAAAGATTGTGCAGTATAGAGAAAGACTTGATAAGATCCTTGCTTCACCTGATCTTACAAATGATGAGATGATAAAAAAAACTTGTCGAAAGCCAACTTGTATGTTCTTCGGAACAAGAACTAGAATGTCATAACATTTTCTTGTGTACTTTGAATTCATTTAGGTAGAAATGGTATTAGCTTGGTGGAGCCATTATTTTTCGTTAAATTATTCTTTTATAGGTTCTTAAGATGCTTTGTTTGATTAATTAGCATACAAGCAGAAGTTGTTAGAAATGAAGACAGTAAAGGTATCTAATTTTCTTGATATGTTAAGGAGTGCTTCTTTAGAAGATATCTTTTTTACTTTTGTTAAACACTTATTTTGTTTTACCCAGTTAATACTTGGATGTGTCTTTCATAGATGTGTCTTCTATTAGATGTGTCTTTTGTTTAAAACTTATTTGGATGTGTTTTTAATGAATGTGTCTTCTGTTGGAAGTGTTTTTAATAGATGTGTCTTCTGACTAAATGATTTTCGCAAACAGGGGTGTGTCTTTAATAGATGTGTCTTTAATCAATGTGTCTACTATTAGATGTGTCTTTAATGGATGCGTCTTTAATAAATGTGTCTTCTGTTTAAAACTTGCTTGGATATGTCATTAATTTCATAACTACTTAAAATCAGGTAAGATTTAGATCCACTCTGACGCACCCTAATCTAAACTTTGAATACAATTCCCTACCTTTACCTTTAGTAAAGAAGACTAACTTTATTTTAATCAAGACTACAAAAATAAAAATGAAATCATTAATTATTTGTTATATGATCTGTAGATAATTGATTACAACCCGAAGTTCGCCGTTCATAAAACTAAACAAAACAATAAATTTGAAGTGCTGAAGTAATCTGTCAATGAACTTGAAGGTTATATGATTTTGACCACCCATATTGTTTGATGACAGCGGGGTATTCTTTATATACATACCTGTAAATAATAAATGTTACTCAGTGCTAGAATGATAAAATCATAAGGTGAGTTCAAAGTGACTAACTGTTATTGGATGCATCAGAAAAAGATTGTGCACCTCTCATTGAGAGTAAATGCTTCTATCAAATGCATTGGAAGCTTCGGGATAATCTGAAGGTATCCGTAATCCTGCATGAAAAACCATTCCATCCAAATGATCATCGTGAAATTAAAGAACATGCATATGAAGAGAATCTTTAATATGAAAGTGTAGAGTTTCTACAAACATCTTCTTTTTTCATAATCTGCTTGTCAAAACATCTTATTATGCACTAGTTCATAAATTACATCAAGTCTAATGCTACAAGCCTACAATAACAAGACTACCCTTATGAAAGAAATTTGGAAATTAGAGATAAAGATATGCGTACTGAACAACCTCCAGTTCCTTTTAAAATTACAAAATGCTATCAATCCAAAGTTGAATAATGTACTTTGTTATAGTGTCAAAAATGTTTTGACATAAGTTACAATGAAGGTGCTATAGTTAATGCAACAAGAGCCCCATGCCTTAATAATATATTCTTGCGGTGCAATAATTTGTTCCCAGATTAAATCATTTTATACATCACTCTTAGAAGTTAAAGCATGTTTTTATTGTATAAAAATAGCAAAACTAACAAATAAGCATAAGCAAACATCATAGAAATATAGTTTGGATAAGTGTCAAAAACATAATCATCAACTTGAACCACTTATCTTTACCACCCATGCTCTTGACAATCTGAATCTTTACTTGATATAAACTTCCAAGTTTGATCTGCAACCACAAGACAAATTCCACTACAAAAACAATATTTTTATTTTTTTTTTCATGACCAACATATTTGATACAGGATCCTAAAAATATAGAAAACCATTCTTATGATTATATGTCCTCAAAATTATTTTTTAATTTTCAACTTTAAAACTTTGAGATCCTGATAAAACACATGATGTTACAAGTATTATCACAATAAAGACTCATCTCTTCTAATTTTCTAATTACAATTTGAACAACGATTCAATACTTTATTCCTCCATAATAATACAAAATGAACTATAATTTAATGGTAAAGATACCAGGATTTGACACCTGAATGGGTAGAATTTAATATTTAAGTATAGATATGAAAAAAATAAAAAAGTAAAAAATATTAGTGATTACAAATCATAATAGTTGACTGGTGTATTCAATTGATCATGCTTGAGAATGGCCAATTCTTGAGTCTTAGCAGCAGCATTACTATCTCTATTATTATGACCCTCAGACGTGTGAATGGGTTGTGGCGGTGGTGGCGGGCTGCAAATCGCGACGGGTGTTGTGGTGGTTGATGGCGCCGCGAATCGCGACAAGAACGACTCTGTGGTGGTCGACGGCGCTGTGAATCTCGAGGGAGGCGTTGCGGTGGTGGCAGGCTGCAGATCGCGATGAGGAGGGCGTTGTGGTTGTCAGCGGCGCGGCGAATCGCGGCAAGAACGGCTCTGTGATGGTCGACGTCGCTGCGAATCGCGAGGGAGGCGCTGCAGTGGTTGGCAGTGGTGCCAATCGCAAGGAATGATGACGGAAAGAATAGTTCAAGTAGGGGTAGAGTGAGATCGCAGAGCGGTATTGCGATGGGAAAAAAAGAATGTAGGATTCAGGGTTTGTTTTACTAATCCTTATAATTCAAAATGATAATTAATGCTTATTATTCAGATTTATTTTTTTTTAAATTTTTTAAATAATTATTATTTTTAAAATTTAAAATTAATAATTAATTATTGTTGGTAAAACTTGACAGACTCTAACTTGGTTACTTATACTTTTCCTTTTCTTATTTAAAAGGTCTTTGTATTGTAATTATTTTTTGTAAATATCATTTTTACAATTAATTAATCTCAAAATTACTCACTCACATAAATAATACTTTTATCTTCTTTTAGCTTTTAAACTCACCAATACTCATAATAAAATAAAAGAACAAAGAAACATTTCTAATTTTGAAAAACCATGCTCATTTTTTCTTATAAACACACAATCACAAGTACATATGGCCTTTATATAGACAAAGGTTGATACTAATAATTCATGACTTTTCCAACTTGTTAATTGACCGTGAATATACTTAGTTGACTTTGTTTTTAATTTTGAGTATTCAAAATAAGTAACTTTAGCATTGTGAACAACTTGAAAATTTTTTAAGCTTTTAATATTACTAGCTTTTATAGCAAAATCCAATAAATTGATGATTATTGTATTTAATTAAAATTTTGCTTCATCAGTTTTTTAATCATGTTTCATAAAAATTCTTGTCCATATGAGGTGATGCAAGTTTATTTAATTTTTTAAATCAATATTACTTTCCTTGAATCAAATTTTTGAATTAATCATTTCAAACATCTTTTTCAATTTATAAAATAACTCAATCTTCAAAGATTTTGTAAATATATCTGTTACTTGTTTTTCAGTAAGACAATACTCGATAACAATTTTTTTCTCATTCACAAACTCTCTAATTTTGTGAAATTGAATATTAATATGCTTTGATCTCCCATGAAATATTGAATTTTTGCAAAGTACGATAGCTAACTTGTTATTACAAAATATTATTGTTGGAATACTTTGTTTCTCGTTCAATTCTTTAAGGATTCTTCTTAGTCAAACTGCTTGCGTTGCACAACTTGTTGCTACTATATATTTTGCTTCGTAGAGAGAGCAACTACTGGTTGTTTTTTCAATGACCATGAAATTGCATCAAAATCAAGATGAAATGCAAATCTTGAAGTACTTTTTCTTATTTCTATATCTCTGGCCAATCACTATCAGTGTAACCGACAATATTCACTTTATTAGTATTTTCATAATAAATATCATTATTTAAAGTACCTCTAATATATTGAGAAATCTGTTTTACAGCTTGCAAATGGTTAGTATAAGATTTTTCCATTAATTTGTTAAGCAATCCAACTCCAAACACGAAATCTAGTCTAGTCGCAGTCATGTACCTTAGACTTCTAATCAAACTTTTGTAATATGTGAAATTTACTGATCTTTCTTTATCTTCTTCTCTCAACAACTTGAACTTCTCTTCGACTGGAATAGGAACTGATTTTGAATTTTTCATATGAAATTTCTTCAAAATATCGTTTGCATATTTCTTCTATGGAATGAAGATTTGATAATCTTTTTGAACTACTTCAATGCCAAGAAAGAAAGACATCAAGTCTATATCCGTCATTTTAAAGCGTTTTATCATGGTCTCGTTGAATTTTAAAGTATTTTAAACGCGAGACATTTAAGTCTCTTAGGACTAATTTGTCCTTATATATTTTAAAAGGATAAATATAAATATTTCGTATTTTAGAAAGTTAATGGCGGTTTTGTATTTTTAATTAGTGAAAGACTTAGAATTTGTTTAAAAACTATTTAACATGAGAAAAAAAATTCTATTTTCTTTAAGAAAAGAATCCTTTCTATTTGAAATTCAATTCTATGATTTGAAAAATGATTATAATATATTAATATAATAGAATTCAAATTTAAAGAGTATAAGAGTTGATTTAAAAATTAGACTTCTTTTGATCTGATTTATAAATAAAAAAAAATTATCAAAAAAATTTAAACCATTTATTTTTAATTATTTTAAAATAAAAAAATTTAATTCTTGAATAAATTTTAATTTTTAATATTTTAAACAAGCTCTTATATATGTTTGAATTAAAAAGTGGAGGATGTATTTATCTTTTTTTTTATATAATAATGATAACAATAAAGAAATAAATAATAAAGAGAAAAACCTCCGAAAAACCCTTGTCCTGCAGCTTCTTACAGCTGACTGGAGTCTGAAAGCCCTAATTCCTGCTGCTGATTTCTCCAATGGCTTCTCGTTACAGATCTCTCTCACGACCCACATTTACCCTCATCAAATCCACATTCACCAAACCCCCTGCCACGCCAAAGCCCTCACCTTCCCTCCTCAACACTTCTACTTCTTCTTCTTCCTCCGCCGCACTTTCAAGGCAAAGTCTCGTATTTCCCCCCAATTCAATTAATAAAGGAACCGCTTTTCAGAATAATTGTTTCCCGTTTCGATTCAGTGCTCAATCTTTTCTATTATTAAATTGTTTTACAGGTCGGTTTCTCGGCTGGGGTGCGTGCAGTCCCTGCTTCCGCTGCACTCGGCGGTGTCTTCGGCGCGCCTGACGTCTTGCCTCGGCGTTGATTCGAGGAGCTCGAGATCGTTGTCTCAGGGTATGCTCTGCAGTGCCAACCCCGGAGTTTGATAAAAATGCTCCAAATTTGTTTTTTTGTTTCATATCTGTAAGCAACTTTTTAACTCTAATGTGTGTTTGTTTATTTCCTTTACCCCCTATAGTCTTGCATTGCATTGTGTTTGAATCCTTTTCTGTGCTTGATATCATAAGTATGAGTGTGCTTGACTGGGTGCAGGAAACTAGGGTTGTAGAAATAAAAAAAAGGGTGCCATATATATTTTTGAGGTAGAAAACAGAATGAGCTCATTCATGATTAGGTTTGAGGTTTTGGTTATTCACCTTATTCTGAGCTCTAGCTTGGAAAACACACTGAGTGTAACTAGGGGAATCAGAATGACTCTGAAGCTCTTTGTCATTTTGTGGGTAAATTTATTGGCTACGAGGCTACGACTTTGAGTTGATGAAGGCTTATAGTTTGATTGTTTTTTCCTTCCATGGTTTTTGTATGCACTATGAAGCAGATGATGAGTCACTACTCACTATGCAAGGGATATGTGCTTTAAGTTCTAGTCCAAATGTTTGCATAAGAGAAATGAAAACAAATATACATGTTTAGCTTCTGAGTCTCAAAGCCTGTTTCATTTCCTTCAAGGTTACGTATAGTGTACAATTTTGCAAAACAAAAATGTTGTCATAAGGTTTCTTTAGTCAATATAAGATTATTGATTTTGCTTAGGGGGTAGGCTTGATCTATCAAATATTCTCATTTGTGATGTATGATGTGTTTGTTTAAGTAAACATAATCTGGTTTTATGAGATTTTTTCTTTTAAAGAGTACTTTTATTCAGAAGTTACCCTTTTTAGTTTGAGTTGGGAAAAAATTCACTAAATGCTCAAAGAAACAAGCCTTATTCATATAATCAATTGCCAGTCAGGCATTGTCAGCAATGATTAATCAAAGGAGATTACAGATGGAGTTCCTTTATGCATGTCAAATACCAGCCATCATGAATTTTATATAAAGATGGTTCAATCTGTTTATGCTTATTAAGTCCTTTTAAGCATGTGATTTGCTTTTATATTGATTTAATTGAGTGATTGTATGTTGTATAGATGAGTATACATACTAGTCAAAACAGAACTGAAATGGATCAATTGGAGAGAAAGTTGTTTAAGCATGTATTTTGGAAGAATATCATCTTAGGTTGGTTTGAGCATTTTTGGAGAAAGCCTATAGAAGCCCTAATAGTAAGGAGCATAGATCAGCTGGAGGATAATCCAATAGCTTGAGACAGTGAGTGTTCAAGAAAACAATTGAGACGTCAAAAGGTGTAGATTTCAATGGTTCAACAACTGCTTGTTTAACGATAGAATACTAACATTGTTTGTTCCATGTATCCAAGATCAATAGCAGCTAATCTTTTCCTATGTTGGAAATAATTGTGTATAGGTCCACATTCTAGCACAAGCATTTCTTGGGAGTGCTCAACTAAATCATTTTCACTTCTTTGCTTAATGAAGACTTCCTATTTATTTCATGTTTCAAGGCACACTGGCGGTAATCTTTGATATTAGGTGTGAGTTATTTAATTTGGTAAAGAGGTGAATTGTTTTGGTGACTTTTGTTATTGGAACAAACAATGCAGCCTTTAGTTGCTATGACTAGTTTTGTTAGTTAGGCAGGATAAACAACAATAACAACAACAAAGCCTTATTCCACTAGATGAAGTTGGCTATATGAATCAAACGATATCATTGTGTCCTATCATATATCATATGAAAAAGTCTAGAGAGCTAACTACGATATAAGCCAACTCAAGCCAACCCCTTTTTATCTCTAATTTTGAAATTCGGAAAATTAAGATAGTGGGAAGTTATTATTGTTTTTTGGTAATAGACCTGTTTTTCAACTAGTTTTCTCTAGTTGGCTACACTCTTAGCTGGTTCCCTAGTGGAACTCATATCATATTTATAGTGAGTCCAATTACACATAGATCTCCTTTGACCACCTCGTGTATGGTCTTTTTGGGTCTTTCTCTATCTTTCACTACCTATCTACTTTCTGATCCACCATCCTAACCAAATGTTCTACCGATCTTCTTCCCTCATGTTGAAGCCACCGGAGACAGGATTTTACTTCTTTTTAATAATAGGCACTACTCCAACTTTCTCTTCTATATTCTAGTTCCTTATTTTGTCCATACATGTTTGGTTGCTCGTTATCTAAGCATCCTCACATATGCCACACTACGTTTATGTTCCTATTCATCTTTTGCCGACCAATACTTCAGTTCATATAACATAGTTGGTCTAATGGCATTGTGATCAAATTTACTTAGGCAGTATAACAGATGCAATAAAATTCAAATCCTTTTTTCGAAGAAGGATGGAAGGATACAAGGGAAATTGGTTGTTTGAGGAAGAACTATTAGTGACGAGTTCTTACCATTACCCTTAGCACGCATTTCACTAACTCATTCTTCCACTATATCAAGATGAATCAATGTTTTGCTTGTAGCTTGCTAGTTTCATCGGTGCATTTTTATTTTTTTAATTTTTTTATTCATTGACTTGTTTCATCAGTGTGATAATGCAACTATGCTGCAGTCCACTTTTTCAATTTTCTTAAGTCAAAGGATATAATGGTGACACATTACAGATTTACCTTGTGCGATGAGTTTCTCGATGACGTTTGTCAGTTTTAATAATACCTATAGACTCTTTACATATTTATAATATTATATGTTGAAGAAACAGCTGTTAAGATTCTTAAATGTTACACTCATCGCTATCTAGGATAAAAGTGGTGTGTGTTAATTTGTTATCTCCTTTGCCTAGCCATTCTTCTGTAGAAAAAACTTTTCATCTGTAAGCCAGTGCTCATAAGTGTTTGTCTCTTTTCGATTTTCTCAGAAATGGGTCTCGGCACGCCTCGATAAGAGATGTAGAAGATTGTTGATTGATGGATTAGAATCATCATTCATTTTGCAGAGATGCTTCTTTATGCTAATTGTCTTATGTTTTCAGCAGTTTGGTATAATAGCCTATAAAGTTGGAAGGCTCTGTGGTTATTGTTTCAGTGAAATCCTTGAAAATGTTAAAATCATTACTCTCTTAATTGGTTTAAAGATAAAAATTTTGGCAATATCACTTGATGAATAAAAAAATATATTGCTGATTCAGTTCCCCATCAAATCTGGTGAAATCCAGATTAAATTTGCAGTTAGAATCAGTGTATTTGCATGTCATGGTTAAGTGGAATGAACAATTTGATTTTCATTTAGGTATGACATGTATGTACCCGAGAAAGAACTTCGTTAGGGGGAAAGCACTTTGCCATCTTCTCACATGCTAAATGCCTCATTCGTTTCTATTATTCTTATTTTTATTCAGTGTTGTTTTTCTTTTTTTTTTTTTATAAAATCTTTAACAGGAAATATTCAAAATAAAAAAGAAATCAATCAGACGAGAAAGATGTCTATTATTCTGTTAAAAATTGCTATATGCACACTAAAAATCAGTTAAATTTATTGTAATGTATTTGTATTTTAACGTGTATTTTATATTGGTGACTAATTTTTAGTGTACATCTAATTAATATGGTTGTGTTTTATTTGATTTTTGTTTTATTTCTCGTTTCCATTACTTAACTAAATTTGGGTCGGAGAACATTAATGATTTAGACAAAAACCAAACATATCCTATTATCTTTGGAGTATTTTTCAATTTTTGAGGGTACAATATTGGGTATTTCTTTTAGGTTAGAGGATGTGCACGTGCAAAAGTAGGAAGATGTAGACCATCAATGGCAGTGTCTCCAAGTTTGGGTGTGAAACAGCCTTGATGAAAGGGATTATGTCTCCATGATAAGCATACATTTGCATGTGGGAGCATCACTCCTATGTGCCTTACACTATACTACTTTATTTCTCCAAATGCCTAAGAATCCATCCCATGTGTAAACCTTACCCCTCTTGTTTTCCTGCACTTTGAAAGCTTCATCATTAAAATAAAACTACTTTCAATGAGTTTTTTGAGTTTGACCTAGTTATTGCTTTTGTTAGGGTTTAGGGTTAGCACACATGCACGCAAATTATGTTAGGCTCCATTTGATTCGTGTATACTGCGAGAAACAAATACTAAGACATAGACACCAGAGATATATACACAGTATTAATGTCTACCTATTATGTTTGACAAAACAAATATATAAGATACACAAATTGTGGAAGTGGGGAAGTACGTTGTAGATCTATGAGGACGAGAAGGAAGAGGAGAGGCGGTGAATTTCAATGGGACGGGGGAGGAACAGGGCAGGCTGAGGGGGAGGTAAGGGAAGAAGAGAGATAAATTACTGTTCAAATTTGAGTGATAAAACTATAAATATGAAAAATAGTAAGGGTGAAAATGTAAAAAAAAAAAGTTAGTGTCATTAATTAAAATATATTTCAGTTTGAAAGAGAGATATTAAATACATGTATTTTGTGTGTACTTATATGTTAACGTATCTATTGAAAATTTATGTCCTACCAAACAACCAGTGGGGATGAGTACTACAAAGTATAATATTATTGTCAAGTGTTCAACAAAGGAATTAATTATTTGTTATCCAATTTCAGTTTTTTCTTTTTCAAATTTTCATTTTTACCCTACTTTCACATTCGCTCTTCTCATCCCTATCTTTGTTCTTCTCTGTTGGAACCACAATACCATTGACGGCCACTCGTCAAATCCCCAGCAGCCTAATATACATCCAATAATTCTTAATAATTTAATTTTAATGCACTATTAGTGTAAAATAATTTTATACGTGCATTTAATTATATAACGTCACATTAACAAAAATAACTATATTTTATATTGAACAAGTGAATGATCATCTAAAAAAATGTATATAATTATACGGCTGTGTTTGCACTGTCAGTGCATCAAAATTAAACTTTAATTCTTAAACCATCAGAATGAATATCCAAAACTTAACAGAAAAAAAAATATTCAAAACTTCACTTAAAACAAAAAATTCAAAAGTGAGATATCATGAAATGTGCGATTCCAAAATTTCGAAAATAGTAGAGACTAAGGTAAAAACCAAGACCAAACAAAAAATAAAACAAAACAAAAAAACACATTCAAAATTCAACATAATGAACTAATAACCATGTTAGATTCAGTTATGGTAAGTTAAACATTTAAAATACTTAAAATTAGAAGAACATGCAGTAACCCACTAAAAAAACTTCCGAAAGTGGGATAAAAATTTATATATATTTGATTAAACATCAAAATTCCTAAACCATCCAAATGAACATCCGGGAACATTCATAGTAATATAATACATATCATATGAAGGGAATTCTGTTTTCAATTTATGTAATTTGGAATGGGTTATGGGTTAAAGTAGCTTCCTCTTGTTTATTTCTGAAGGTTCGTAAAAAGACATGTTATAGAGACACCAAATATCTATCCTTGCTTTTCCATGTAGATATGGCTTTCTACTTTCTTTAATTAAATCTTGATAGTCTTGGAATCAAATGCCAAACATAAAATTTAAAATTCTCAACTTTAATTCAAATTTCACGAGCCAAATAAACTCTTAAAGTATATATGTTTAGTTGGGAGTTACGCATAATACACTTCATAAAAATTTGTTTCTCATTTTAACCCAACAGTCAAATGTATAAGAAACTTACTATAGAACGAAGTTGTTATTCATCATAAAAAAAAAAAATAAATAAATAAAAGAACGAAGTTGTTATTTAGTATCTGTCTATTGCAATATAGTTAAGGAAAAAAAAAACGAAAGAAACCTTAAACTTGGGAAAATGGGTTATGGTCCTGTAAAGATTGAAATGAGAATAAATAAAATAAATTATCTTATATAAAAATGCACCCCAATGGTAACAACACTTATAATTGTGATGATAAATCTTTTTCTTGTGGTGACATTTATAATCTAATATCGAGCAAAAAAAAAAAAAAAAAACAAGTTTATTAACGGTGGTTTTATTTTTTGTTTGGTCTTCAAGCTATCAATTGCAGACTTAATTTTTTTTTTTCAGTAAGATGCGTTGTCAAAGAATCTTTATCTGACCAATCTATTATCTTATATTAATTATCAATTTTCACAATTAATAAATTTTTCCTCTCTTAACTACAAGGTGAGAAACAGTTAGGCAATGCAAGCTACTACTGCATTTAGCTTCTATTTTATTTTTAAAATGTTTTGTAATAATTGAAAGAAAAATCATGTCAATATATTCATCAACCCCCCGGGAAGAGCCTGAACATTGCACAAGAATTTTTTTTTTTTTTTTTGTCATGATAGCATTTAATAAAAGCAATATTGGTACCTAAAAAGTGGAATACAGTGGCTTGTATGTTATCCACACACATACACCAAAAAAGATTTAATTTGTTATAAGACTACGTGATATATTCATCTTCGTTTTAATAGATAAGAAGCTCCACGGTTGTGTAAATAAAATAGCACTAATTTATTCATATAAATCACAATACACGAACAAACGCACAAGGCCACGGAAATACACGTGATCACTGCATTTTCTAGCTTCATTATTCTCACTCTAATAATGTATCATTATACACATATAATAGTATGGTATACTTTATCTTCTATTTAAATAATTAGAGTAGGGTAAATTAATCAGCCTTCACTTTAATCCTTGCCCTTAGAACCTTTATTCCTCGGTATATCCTTTTGGGATAAATATACTAACACATAATGTGTGACTTTTCAGCAAGAAAAAGTGAAAAAGAAAAAAAGAAAAAAAAAAAGAGAAGATTCATGCCTGCCTACTAATATTTTAGTGATTAATTCAATAATAGTTAAATATTTCTATAACGGTCCTCTGGATTTGCGATGCCGCACTATATAATATAATAAAGCTAATATAACATGTATCCATCAAATTCCTTCACTCTTTTTATGTTTAATCATTGTAAACCATGTCAGTGTAGAAGAATTTTATATTGATATGCAATCAAACATTATTCATTAAAAGTGATTAGCTTCATATTTACTATCTTATATATACAACAAAATTTAATTGGATCAATATGATGCTATGTTTTATTGATAATATTTCTGATCAAATACATTTGATAGATAATCATCAAGGAGTTGTGACCATTATTACGACAATGTGAGCACCACTGAGATAACAAGTTGGTAAGTAAGAACAAACTATATAATTTTGCTAATTACATGTCCAATTTATTTTAACAATCAATAACGAGATAAGTAGATAACTGTTCTAGCACTCTTTAAAATTTAGGGTACATTACCTCCTATATAATAAATTTGATTATGTATAAATCTAATATGAAATAAATGTTTGTATAATTTAGTTAAATATAGAATATTGTGTTGTGCTGTGTTGTGTTGAATTTTAAGTATTTAATGTATATATTAATTATTTTTATTCTTTTTAAAATATAGCTAACTTGAAAATTAAAATATCTCCATAATTTCACAATACATTTAATGCGTGTTACAAAAATGATTTTTATCCAAACTTTATCTATAGATTACATTAGTTAAAAAGAATGGTTATTTATATATATTAATATTGAATAAAATAGATCTATTACATAATGATGCATCATAAAAAGATATTTTATCTTCTTGTTTCATGAGAATAGCGATACAATTTTTAAGTAGATATACCTTGTGATATAATTAAGTTTCATATCTACTGTGATGAGATAAAATGGTCAGAAATGCTATGTGGATAGAGGGCATAAAAGGATGCAAGTCATGGATGTGATTCAGGAGTGGTTTAACTCTTGAAAGATCTAAAAAAAACTACTACTAACAAATTTGGGCTGTAGTAGTTAGCTAACTAGTCTTTATAAGCAAAATTCTTACTTAAATAAAAAGGAAACAACTTCTCTTGAAAGATCTATCCATGAGTTTTGTTTCGGTTAGTACTTGTAGGGGTTTCAGTAAAATCATACTCTTTTTGGGAGTCACTGAAAGTGTTGTTGGAGAGGTTTATTCTGATTTAGAATTCGTACCTTATTTCGTACCGCGCCTATGAATATGCCCTTTAATTCAATACTTATGTTTAATTATATATAAAAGAAAATATTTTTAACCCAACTATCTACTAAAATGATAATTTTATATGAATCACAGATTAATAAAATAGTATACATTTTGTAGTTGAATTCACAACTTAAGAATTCTCTCTTAATCATCCTTGTGTTTTTTAAGTTAAAAAAATGGCATGTAATTCTAACATTACCCAATTATTACTGCAACTATTATACAAAAATGAAATTGGGTACATATAAAGGAGAATGTTGATGTGTGTAAGCTGTAACATTTCAAGTCTGTGAAAATGATGACTTGAAAAAACACTACATCAGTCACCATAAAAGATAAAACATTAAACTCAAAAAAGTTAAAGGCCAAAAATGAAAAGAAAAGAAAAGAATTTTAAGTAAGCAAGAAGTCAATCAAACAAATCCCTAACAAATTTAAAAAAAAAAAGGGTAAAGAAGTACTATATGGCTAGAAATTAAATTAGGAAAAGTTGCACGGAGAAGTCTATTCTACTCTAGAATTAAAGCGGACTAGATTAGGTGGCCAAAATGGGGACCCAGTTGCTGATGGATCAAGTAATCCTGACCGTTGGATGAGACATCAAACATGATGCTCTGGTGATGGTGATGATGAAGCAGTTGCTGCTGATGTTGTTGCTGGGCCCGCATCATCTCCTTTTGGCGCCGCAACTCCAGAACCTTCCGGTGCGAGTTTGAGTGCTTAGTCAGCACGAAAGTCGGGCTGGCAGCCGGCCTATACTCAGGCACCAGCCGGCCTGACTTATACCTCACTCCGCATGCATTGCACAATGTCTTTGGGCCCATGGGCCCTGTCCGCCACTGAGGTGTCTTGTCTGTGGCGCAATGCAGGCACTTCCTGCCCTCCCCTTCTTCATCTCTGCTGTCCTTCTTCCTTGCCACGGGCTTCTTGGGAAGAGCCATGGGCTCGGGCTGGGAAGATGATGTGGTTGGGGACACCACGAGGAGGCGGGAGTTCCAGTTGCATGTCGGCCCACGCGAGCGCTTGCTTCGGGCCTTAGCTGGAACCGACAGTTGTGGGTTGAGTATTGAGTTGGCTCGGTTGGGCTCAACTTGGTGGTGGAATTCACGGGCCTCGGTGTCGCTTCGGGCCTTTATGCCTGATATGAGCTGCATCCTCTGCAGGTCCTCGCTCGAAAATGATTCCTCGGTGAAATTGGATAACCATTCCAGTTCAGCAAGATCATCGTACTGTTTTTCCAAATTAGAAATATATTATTATTATTATTACACTTTCGATGTAAAGGAAACAAGTTAAGAGAAGGGAAATTTCAGGAATTTTGTTGTATGTGTTGGACGTGAGAACTAAGTCATACTTAATTTCATATTTATTTATATAAAATGATGAATTAACAGAATAAAACAATAAAAATTGGTTATATACCGGGACGGAGAGGTCGGCGGTCAGGAAATTGGGGTTCGTGGAAGAGGAATTGATGCTGTCTAGGGCAGTGGGGGAGGAGTGGGTGGAGTTGGTGGTGGTGGTGTTGGGAATAAACGGAGCAGTAGCTGCTTCTTCGTTCGAGAAATCAAAGAATTCCTCAACCATGAAATGCTCAGAACTCGGGGCATTATTGTCTTGCTGCTGCTCAAACAACTCTTGAGCTTCCATCGCCACAAATTCAACAATTCTTCTTTTCTTGTTTGTTTTTAAATCTAAGTGAGAAAGTGAGAGAGAAAAAACACACTAGTAGTTAGAACTTAGAAGGTTTATATGCCTCTGAAAAGGACCCATTGCTATGGACCCTAGCTAGTTACCTTATATTTAAATACCATGGATTATATTATTTATCAATTATAATATTATTAACAATTAAATACATAAGTACTACTATACATACATTGGAATGGGTACAAACGTAGCTTCCTCTTATTTATTTCTCAAGATCCGTAAAAAGACTTGCTATGGAGACACCAATATCTAACCTTTGCTTTTTCAACTAGATTCAGCTTTAATTTCTCCTTTGTTTAATTAAGCCTTTGCTAATCATGGAATCAAATCTGAACCCACGACCTATCATAGTAACTCCTTAATTCTAAAGGGAAGAGCAGTAATTTTTTTAGTTAGTAATTATAATTACGAAAATGTTTGATAATTAAAGAAAATCAGCAAAAAACAGTCATAACTTACCTTATTTAACATTCATTAATTGTCGCTGACCTATCATAGTAACTCCTTAATTCTAAAGTGAAGAGCAGTAATTTTTTTAGTTAGTAATTATAACTACGAAAATATTTGGTAACCAAAGAAAATCAGCAAAAAACAGTAATAACTTGCCTTATTTAACATTCATTAATTGTCGCGACAATTAATAAATGCTAAATAAGGCAAGTTATAGCTGTTTTTTTTTATTTATCTAACATTATCTTTAATTTGAATTAGTCGAGTAGTTAATTTATTTGTTCGTTTAAGTAAGTGTTAAAAATTTAAATTTCGTTTTATATATATAACAATTTATTAACTAACATCAAATCCTTAAATCAACTTGGCAACTTTATCACTTGATTTCTTAACTAATAGAAGCATTTTATCGTCGGTAGATGACTTGCGACTAAAAGATTAGATATCACATTTGACCACGGTAAATATATATACTTTGGGGAAAAAATTGAGCAACTTAGTATAGGACCAAACTGTTATTTAGTATTTGTCTTCTATTGGCTATTGCAGCTGATAGAGACAGTGGTGGGGCAAAACGGATATGGTAGTTTGTGATGATTACTAGGGTAATTAAATTGAATTCCATCATGGTAAAAATAAAGTAAAATAAAATTGACTTGGACATACACAACGTGGGTGTGGTCCTGTAGAATGCATAAATATCTTACATATATAAAAATGCACTTTAATGTATGGTAACAAATTTATAAAAAATATTTGATAACAAAAATAATTAACTAAAATCAGACAAAATTTATTTTATCTAATATTTATTAATTATTATAATAATTAATAAATATTAAATAAGATAAATTTTATTTTTTTTCTAATATTACCGTAAATTTATAACAATTATGACCATCAAATATTTATTAATAATTTAATATCACTCGATGGATATAAGCCGAGCAAAAGCATCAAAAGTTTCGATGGCTTAATCTTTTTATTGCTTTCCAAGCTGTCCATTGCTGACTTAAAAAGTTTTTCAGTAAAATGAGTTGTCAAAGAATCTTTATCTGACCAAGCTATTATCTTATACTAATGATCAATTATGCAAGTTAAATCCCAATTAATAACTATTTATCCTTTAATTTATTAACTCTAAGGTGAGATCAGAAGCAGCTAGCTAGCACTCGTAGCTCATTTGTTTTACTTAACATATTTCCTAATTAATAAAAGGAGAAAAAAAAAATAGCATATATATTGCCCCACATCCACTCAATGGAAAATCACCACAAGAATTTTTTGGTGATGATAACATTTAATAAAAGCAAAGCTGGTACCTACCAAAAAGATAGAATGCAACATTGCTAGTAGTGTGAATGGAGTGTATTGTTACTAAAACTGTGTGCTACTATACATACATATATATGTGATATTTGATAGAGTGTGATATTTGTAAGCAATTACTAACTATAACTAGAGAGGGCGGTGGTAACATACACTGACTAGTGCATGAGGCCATGGAAAGAGTGTCATGTGACCACCGCAATTCTAGCTTCATTCTCACTCTAATAATGCATCATTATATTTATATATTAAATATATAAAATTATATATTTTTTTATTAAAGAACTATAGGGTGAATTAATTAATTGATTGATCAATTTAATTAAGCCGTTCTTCCCCAATCAGCTTACTCTTTAAACCTTTATTACTGCATATCCTTTTGAGACTTTTTATAATGGGTCATTCTAATAAAATTATGTTATAGTAATTATGGTGATTATAATATAACATTTTAAAAAATATTATTAAAATATAAAAATATCATTTTAATTTTAATAATACTTATAAATATTATAATTACTATAGAAAAATCTTACTAGATTCACTATTTATAATATATTGACTGATCATGACTACGTACGAATACAATATACGATATATCATTTTTTGGAAGAAAAAGCAAAATAAAGAAGATCCATATTTGGATGGTTATATTTTAATCATAATTTGATCATGATAATACAAAATAACATGGGAAGACGATACAAATAGTTAAATTTATGTTACCACTATCACAGTCCTCTGGATTTGTGCGATGCTTGGTATCGTACATACACTATAATTGGATTAATTTACACTAATATTTAAAAATGCATATGTGCAAAAACTTCCTTAATTTCCTCCAATTCACTTTTGATTATCAGCTGTGTTTAATTATAGATAAAAATTTACACATAGTTATCTTTATATAAGACATATTTAATTAAACTATTATTTGATAATTTTTAATTATTGAGTCTTCGTTTTAATTATTATTGATGGTTAATTTTAAAGAATTTCATATATAGATATGCAATAAAGTAGATAAGAATTAATTAAATTTAATATTTATACCTAATCTGATGTTAATATAGAATTATTTTATACTAACAACAGATGGCATTTAAAAAGATCATTCTTTAGTCGCCTAATTAAATTAAAATATTACGATGGCTCACGTGATTGGAAAATGGGGGTGAAGTTTCCTTTTTATCTCTTGAAAAGAAACAAATGCAATAACTAGTCACATGCATATACATTGTTAACTAGATTCGGGAATCAAGAACAAATTCTTCCACGTACATGAAAAACCAACCTATCAATTTTCAAGCACTTAAAACTTGTTACAAGAAAAAAAATGATCTCTTTCTTTTTTACATATATATACCGCATCATCAATCATATATCTAGAGGATCTTATAGCGCAAGTTAATTATCCATTTTCTTCTAAATAATTAGTACTACATAATAATAATAATATCATCTAGATCTTAGAGATTATACTAAGGTCTAGGATATTGAATCACGGGTAGGATCGGAACTAAAGGAAAACGATGTGATGAGAAGAACTAACTATCGGTATCAGATACCTGTCTATGCACGAATCCGCTTTTTGCTTCTTTTTCTTACATTCCCTCTTCTATTGTGCACGATCATTTCCTGTCACTGAAACTTGTGTACATATATAATGGTAATTAGAGTTGAAAATAACAATGTCTAAACTTTTAATATAGTAATTGTTTCGAAAGTTATGTGAAACATAGATTTGTATCTGAACGTAAGGTCTAGTAAATTCTTTTGTAAGACAGCGTTTAATTTTTTTGGTGTCGAAGTATCGCCTGTCTGAGTTTTTCGAGAGGAGATTGGGGTGGTACTTGCAAAAGACTCTGATATTTAAGCTAATAAAGACTTTATTTGAACAAATTTTTATTAGATTAAAACGTGAGTTATAATTAGAGTGTCAAGTATATTTATAATAGAATTGATAATCACTCTTGTTAGAGTAGTTCTATTTTTTTTATGGATAAACGTTTTGTTTATCTTGCGAGTTTATTGGAATCTACCTTTTAGATGAGATAAAAATAATAGGAGAAGTTCATAGAGGTAGTTATCTGCTTTAGACAGGTAGAATTTAACCTCCTTATGTCGGTGTCCAATCTCTTTAAAAAACTCGAATTTATTGTGAGATCTACTTTTATATATAAATCTTTTTGTGTTATTAAGTCTGACTTTTATTCGTTGGACTAGGATATAAACAATAATATTACACATATTTTCCAAAAAAATTATATATTATTTATTTACTGGATAGTACTCTTATGAATTAGGAGTTGTAACACCCTACCATACAGAGTCTTATGCTTAAGTCATAATTCAGAGATGGCAAGGTATTACGACCTCTAAAATAAAAATTTAGTACATATAGTAGTATGAATGATTAATCATAACTAGGAGCCTTTGTAGAAAAAGGGGTAAACAAAAACCATTGCAACTCTAAAGCGCAACACTCCGATCGACAACATAATGAATAAGGATAAACCAACGCGAGAAAGTCCTAATCTCCATTGGTCCCACTGAACTGAAAATATCACTCCGAAGTCCTCCTTCATACTTAACACACTTCCATTCCTCATATTCCACCGGAGTCCCTTGGCACATACGAGAGAACCTGAACAGCTCCTCAAACTTGTCAGTATACTCTGATATGGACATGGTACCCTGCTTCAGCTGTAACAATCCAAGTTCCTTAGCCGTCCTAGCAGAAGTCGGAAAGTACTTCTTATAGAACTCTTCTTGGAAGACATTCCAGGTGATATAGTCATCACCCTGCTGCAGAAGACGTCGGATACCTTGCCACCAATGCGACGCTTCACCTGTAAGCATATAGGTAGCAAACTCAACACGCTGCCCTTCAGGCACCACTTGTGCTTGCAGTGCTCGCTCTATAGCCTGAAACCACGTATCAGCCTCAGTCGGACTAGTAGTCCCCTTGAACTTAGGTAGATTAACCTTTAAAAAGTTTGCTAGTATCATCGGACCCTGAACTCCACCTCCATCATTACTATGGTTGTTCATCTGTTGACCAAGAGCCTCAGCAGTGGCTTGCATAGCAGCAGCCATGTTCTCCAACGCAGTCATAAAGTTCACCGGGTCATTAGGGTTATTCTCTGGCGCACGAGCATTCGTACGACCTCTCGCACTACCTCTACCGCGTCCACGAGGCGCCATCTGGTTCCTATACACACCAAACAATCGATATTAAGTTGATCAGTCTCAATATCGGAAGTCTAGTGCTTCAAAGTCCCAAATGCATGCTCATGAACGTTTATGCCAAGGGACTCCGGTGGAATATGAGGAATGGAAGTGTGTTAAGTATGAAGGAGGACTCCGGAGTGATATTTTCAGTTCAGTGGGATCAATGGAGATTAGGACTTTCTCGCGTTGGTTTATCCTTATTCATTACGTTGTCGATCGGAGTGTTGCGCTTTAGAGTTGCGATGGTTTTTGTTTACCCCTTTTTCTACAAAGGCTCCTAGTTATGATCAATTATTCATAGTACTATATGTACTAAATTTTTATTTTAGAGGTCGTAATACCTTGCCATCTCTGAATTATGACTTAAGTATAAGATTCTGTATGGTAGGGTGTTACAGGAGTGAGATACATAATCACTTTTGATGACATTAACATATAATCTAAATGTTATTAATTAGCTAGTATGTTATGTTTTCTGTATTAATTTTTTGTTTCTGGTGGTCTTACTTATTAACTACTACTATTTCGAGTTTTTTTCGTTGCGAAAAGAGTGCAATAATCCATCATCCATGATAGGGGTGTATATGCCCCGATCCGATCCGAAAACTCAGCTCGACTTAGAATATTTTAGGGGCTAATTTGATTTGATTTCATTGGGTTTAGAATTTGATAAGGGTCTCAAAAATAGATCCGGTCATTATTTCGAGTCGGATTCGAATCATAGTTCGGGTCACCCGAAGTCGATCCGGTGGCCCGGTAATCATACACAAATGATATTTTGTGTTATTAGTAATAGATAATGGCTATTCTTATGTAAAATTTAAATATTGTAAACCTTAATATTTTGTGTTATTAGTCACTATAAGACTATAAATTAATATTTTATGTTTAAAACGCATAAGATTTTAGACTAATGCATAATATTGTGTTATTTGTATTGATTTAAATATTTGATGTTATTAGACAATATTAGTATTAATTATGGTTATGCTTTAATTTTAGAGAATGGTTGATTCTTGTTATATTTTTTTAAGTGAATTTTACTATGTAAATTGTGAAATAATGGTTGGAGATTAGGTGATTTTTACACACTAAAAATTCGATTTTCATCCAATTTTTACTCGGTTTTCACTCGACCCGAAAATACATAAATTTCATCGGGTCTAGAATCAAATTAGGGTCTAAAAATTAGGCCCGATCTATATTTTAAATAGAATCTGGGTTAAGTCAAATACAGTGTGATCGGACCATATACACCCCTAATCCATGATATTCTTAGTTCTTATCCTTTTGTCACAGGAAACGCTACTTGCTACCAGACATATTAATATTCTGATCTTCAATGCAAAAAGGAAAGTAATAAACAGTTCAAAAATTTTAAAAGGATATAAATATTTAGTTCGTCATCGAAGCGAATATAAAGATTTTGAGATACAAATACGTGTACATTTCTATATTATTTTTTTCAACGTTTATTTTTGCAAATAATGACACACATACAATTATTTTTTTTATAATATCAGTTGTCACTATTTTGTTTTTTCCCATAATAAACGGATACATTATATAAAATAATGTAAGAAATGAATTCTCAAGATTCTAGAGGCGGCAATAATATCGCAATTTTAATTAGTAGGCGACCTGTATTTAAAAAGAAAAAAGACTATGAGAAAACAAAGATAAGAGAGAAAGGAACAAATACCTAAAATGAAGAACTTTATGCTGATGACTACTACTCAAGAACATGACTGGTATGTAGATTTTACACCAATAATGTGATCACATTAATTGATGCGGGTCGCCTACGATTGCGATTTATATCCACTAAGGAGAGAAACTAAGATCATCTTTAGTGTTAGTTTTAGTTTGAATTTTATTTTTATTTTAAGTTTTATAAGATGATATATAAATATTTGTAAAATTATATATCATAAATAATTATTTAAAATTAAAAATAAAATTTATTTTTTAATATTTAATTTTAATTCAGTTAGAATTTTATATTATTTTTAATTTATTTTATTAACATAATTATACGAATAATAAAATTTTATTAGTTTTTGATTAAAGTGATACTGGATTTCTAAAGTAAAATCGATTTTATTTCATAAATAAATTTTAATAATGTAAATTTTAATTCTACATTAATTTATTTTTTTAAAAATATTAAAAATGATAAACTAAAAATATTTTATTGAAGTTGTTCTAACAAATTGATCCTTAATTTAATTGGTTGAAGTTGTTCTTTGCTTTTTCTTATAGCCATCAAAACTTTTTTTTAAGTTTTAACTTGCTTTTCTAAATCGACAACTAAAAATGTTAAAAGAGTATATTAAAATTAATCACTCAAATTAAGTATTATATATTTATGTATAAATATATGATAATTAAATTTATTTTTTAAAGTATATTTTATATTAGTAATTTATTTTAGTAACTGATTTTAATATATGTTTAACATTAATAATAATATATAACATATTGTTGAATTATATTGTTAGAACGTTCATCCTTTCAGTCCAAAAATATGTTAAGACTCAAAATTAAAATTTCTAGGACAAATATATACCACCACTCTAAAAAAAAAATAAACTTAACTTCTGTTTTCTCTTCTCAATAATCGGGAGGGAGCCAGCTGAAGCAAGTAACAAGAATAGATTTAGCAAAGAATTAGGTGTTTTTTGAAAAATATATATATATATATATATATTTTGTCAATTTTTAGCAAAATCAATGGTGGTTCAATATCTAATGGTTTAGGAGCGAAATCTACTCTTTTTTATGAGTACCAGTTTTATTTATATTAAAATTCATACCTTTGATAATGATGAAGAAGAAGAAACTAAGTTTTGCAAAAATTCGAAATAAACAATAAAACATAAAAGAATAAAAAAAATTAAATTACAGAAAGAAAAAGTGTTTGAAAAAGTAAAGGCCAAATTAAAAGATAAAGGCTAGAAAAGATAAAAGAGGCTGAATTTAAAGGAATCGAAACGACATTGTGAAGAAGATAAATTGCAAAGTGACAGGGAATTTAACTGGAAAGTAAAGACATAGAAGGAACCATTCAAAGAAAAAGACTCTTGACTGATTCAAAAAGTCGCTGGGATGTGAGTGAGTGTAAGTGTTTTCTCCGAAAAGATTCCAACCCTTGTTCCTTCGAGTCTTCTCCTATTTATAAGACTCTTCAACCAATTCGATTGAAATGTAACTTCCACGTACATTAATCCATGAATAACTATTTCCGCTCTTTGAGTGCTGTTGTAATTGCCACCAACTATCTTTACCTATTAACTTCCTTCGATTGCTTCAATCTCTCTTGATGAGTTCTATTTGATCAGCATTCTCTCCTTCATCGATTGACCATCCTCAATGAATCTAATGTAGTTATTCTCCACCTCGAAGTTCACAAATTTACTATTTTTTTTACTAACAAATTGCATTACTGACCTCTTCTTCGACACAATTGACCTCAGTGGAGTCTGCCACTTTGACTTCCGTATTTGTATCAATCGATTAATAGAGAGTACCTAAGGGAGTAGGTAATTGGCTCCAATCCAAAGTCAATTCTAACATGTATTTGAAAGTTGATCGAAATATTTTGGCACTTGACAATGATCATAGTCTAACTTGTCGAACATTGGCTTGTCAAAGAATTCAATAACATCTTTATCGAAAATATTATTTTCGATATAACAAATACCCCCTAAGTATTTATTCTTTTCGACTAGAAAGAAGAAAATATAAATACTTACTATTATTCAATATTTTGGACGACGGTACCAGTCACTTCTTCATCTTCTTCCTCAAAATATTTCTCATCGACATAGTTGAATCCATTTTTAAAAATGGAGTTTCAACTGATTTACCTTTTCTTTCAATCAGTATGAACTTTTTCTTTTTAGAATTGTTTCACTATCTGCTAGAAAGACAATTTGATTTAAAGAAAAATATTTTGTCCCCATCAGATTGAGATAGAAGGAACACCAGTATTAACTCGATGCAATTGTCGACCACGATAGTTACTACCAATTTGATCTCGAAAAATGGTATCTCTTCCACGGCCTCGATCAAAATAATTACATCGAGCCTGTTGCAGTTGGTATTCTCTCGTTTTCTCATTCACCAAACTGTTGCCAATTCTTGATCTATCCAATCCTTATAGCATAGGATCGACGAAACGAAGGTGAATAATTATCCTGTAGACTCTGAAAAAATTGAGCCTCTAGGTGTCTAGTTTACTCCTCTTTGTCAAAATTGATTTTCGATGGGTTGACCAATTCAAAACTGACCCTAAATAATTGTTTGATCAACTTTATATATTGTACAAATTTTCACAAATATTTTTACGTAGTACATGACAAAATATTAGTGAAGCATCGTGTCATTCTTGAAGAGGCAAGGATAATAAAATGGATAAAGATATCCCATATTTCAACCATGCTTTCTTTTTTCAATTTATCGAAGAAAAATTATCTTCAATATAAGAAATGCTCCCAAGTATTTGTTTTCGACATCTTAGGACAAAGTGGCTGTTTGTCGAACTATTGGATCTTCAACATTTTGTTGAATATTTTTAGCCGTACTCATTTGTGATACCTCATTGAATTTCTATGACAACATATTACCCAAATCATGGTAATTTTCTTTTTTCCTTCTCGGATCATTGTGGTCAGAGAATTTGTCATATTTGATGATTTAAAAATATCATGACATGATCCATGAATTTCTTTTCCAACTTCACCGTTTCAAGTTTGAACAGAGAAGTTTTTTTTCACAATTATATCTAGCAACTGCCAAGAACCGCTTCTCCATAACTTTTTTTTTATAGACATACTTGTACATACTTTAATAGAGTATGTAACTCCTTCCAACAAGTTCCAATATGTATAAGCAAAAATACTTATCATCGTTAAATATTGTTTTCGACAAACTCATATTCAACCATTCCTCTTTCTTTCTTCTTTTCTTCTTTTTTTTATCATCATTAAATATTGTTTTCGACAAACTCATATTCAACCATTCATCTTTCTTTCTTCTTTTCTTCTTTTATTTTTTTAACTTGTCGAACTCTCTCAGCCAAATGGGCTAAATCAGGAATATGCACATTGAATAATTTTCAACGTATATAAAAGCCAAGACCTTTGATGGCTATTTTGACGATCTTGCTTTCAGGAATCGACACATAACATCGATTGCGAATATTTTTTAATCGAATTATATAGTCATCTATCGATTCTCCATCGTCTTGTTTTATTGCAAGCAAATTTGTCAATGAGACATTCAACTCTATCCTATAAAATTGAGCATGAAGAGCATTTTTCAATTGTGCCCACGTCAAAATCAAACTAGATCTCAGATTTGAAAACCAAATGAAAGCATTTTTTGTCAATGAAAAATTGAAAAAATTTCATTCTCAAGTTTTTATTATTTTCCAAATTTCTTAATTCAACCATATAGCGAGCTATATGCTCGACAGTTGATTCTCCAGCCTCACTTGTAAATTTTGTAATTATTTTAGAATTTTTACACCCTTTGACACTTCTGTCATTTGCACTGTAGTAGGGAAAGGAGAAACAAAGTATGGTCGATGCATGAGACCCACGTTGATACCCATTTTATTGAAGACATCCTCGACAATCCTTTTCACTTGGTAATGATATCCATGTTGTGTGTGAAGTCTATTCAAAACTTCATCAGCATTTTGATCTCGTCGAACGAGATAAGGGATATTTTCTTCTCTTTCAGGATTGTAAAATACATTCTCCTCATTATATCCTACGTTCTCCTGGTCTATTACCAAATCTTGGGGGATAGGCTCCCCCTCATCATAATCGACAATTCGAACAATTCTTTCAACTTGTTTAGCCAGTTGATTATATTTTGACTCATTGTCAGTCAGGATAGGATTCAGAATATTAGTCTTCTGGTGAGTTAACAGGTTGACTAAATCATGATGGCTTTTATCAATATATTGCCGAAATTCAGCCATCGATCCTAAATTATTCGACAAAGAGCCCGCTTGGTAATCTCGACTAACGTCAGCATATGAAAAAGAAGATTTGTTAGAAACCGTACCTGGCGCATTTCCAAATCTGATTGAAAATGTGTAACTACTCACTGGAGGCATACAACTAGGAAGGAGGCCAAATGGAGGCTAACTTGTGGTTATTACTTGCAGTTGGTTCTGTACTGGGGTGATCCTAGGGCGTGGATTTTGTAATACCCTAACTATTAAAATGATACGCTTCTGGCTGTGCCACTCTGATAGCTCGTGTATTGTGACTACTCTTATATTATTTAATACTAAAATATGAGCTTGTTTAAAATAGAAACAGAATATTCAAAACATACATCCATACGTTACAATACAGAGAATAATACTTATAAATAATACATACATATATATATATATATATATATATCATACCAATATACAAACTTCACATATCAAAACTCCTATCCCTCCTGCAAAAATTGCTAGAAATAAAGGCGAGGGAAAAATAAAAGACTTAGATAATACAAAATAATGTCGAATAAACAGAAAATGAATATAACTCTTGAAGTTTCGTTGCCCATATCCTGAAAAAGGAAAAACCTATAGGGGAGTGAGAACATCGTCCTTGAAAGGGTTCTCACCATAGGCTTACAGAATTGCTATAATAAGATACGAAAATAAAATCATTTTTAAAGTAGAGTGATTAATAACCGCCTTATGCTACTTTTCAAAATCAAAGATTTAATATTCAAAATCCGAAATCCTTTCTAAAAGGAAAAGTTGTTAATTTCTCAAAAATCCAAAAGCCTTTTTAAAAGTTTTTCCTAGATAGCATGAATGACCAAACTGTTTCAAGCATATGTTTATTAGGTCTATGCTGAACCAGTTTAGTTTTTCTACTTTTCTAAATAAAAAACACAAACCCTTCACAGCCTTCGGCCCATCAAGTAATCAATCACGACCATAAGCTTAAACAACTCAATCAACAATCAATCCACCACAAACCAACCAATTTTCAGTCATAAACACAAGTAGGAATGTTCAAGCACAATCAAGTAGTTATATCAAGTAGAGCAATTAGCAATTAAAAAAATTATTCACAAAGGAAAATCAAGTACAATATGCACACCCAAATAATGTCACATAGATGCATACGATGAATGTGTGTCCTATCGCTGATAAGTCTCATCTGTCGCTTATCAAGCCAACCCGACAAGTCTGGTTTGCTAAACCCTTGGACTGTCCCCCGACGCGCATCCCCATGAGTCTATGCATAGTTTTTTTTCATATATATATATATATATATATATATATATATATATATATATATATATATATATATATATATATATCGATCGCTCAACGGGGGTACCATTCTCGGGAATTTATATGTGCCCGGTCACTCTTGCGACGTAGGGTCAACAGAGAATCGAGTCTCAACCTGGAACACATGGTGACAAGCCACGGTACTTTATCTAGGGAAACTCGTATCTCAAATAAAAGAAATGAAAAATGCATATATTCATTTATTCATCATCGTTTTTGCACTTCATTAACCATTTATATCAAATCAATCATCATTCAAGCCATAAGTTACTTTTTTCTTTAAAACCAGAAAACAAACTCATCTTTGTTCAAAATTCAGAATCCTCATATCTCAATTGTTCCAAGTTCATAATCCACTTTTCTTTAAAATCGATCCTCTTTGAAAAGACACAAATCTTTTGCTTTTTGAATCATCCATTAAACTATTTTAAAATAGAGTTGTCAATTAATAACCTTGGCAAAGACTCAAGACTCTAGGGAATAATAGCCTACGTCATTTCTTAAATTCTTTAGAAATTCCCAAAAATCATAGTTACTTAATTTGAAGTCAATTAAGATAGAGACTTAAAACAAAAACCAAAGCATGTTTAAAATACTAAGTTCTAAATCAATTCCATTTCATTCTTAAATCGGTAACCTTCTCAACGGTCCGAAATTGTTTAATATTGCTAAATCAAAATTTAAAGATTACTTTAAAAGAAAAATGAACTTAATTAATCAAAGTTCAACTTCTTTTAAAATTCACTAAAAACTCTTCCAAAAGTACTTCTTTAACCAAACTTCAAAACATAGGTTCTTTCATATTTAAATCAATCTTAACATAAACTTCCCGTAAACAGATTAAACTCGAAACATTTATTTCTTAATAAATAAAAGAAACCAAGAAGTAGAACCTCTCAAATTCCTTCTTTTTCTGAATCACATTTTAAAATAGAATCTAAATTTTCATGAAAATTCGGCAGCATCTTCTCTAAAACTTGGACTTTGTCACCCTTTCGGGTCCCAACCAAACCAATCCTCAACCCCTTTCCAATGGGTTCAAGACCAAATCAGTTTCCAATAAACCAAATTAAAACTTTCAAATATTAAAGATCATTTCAAATAAAAACAATAAAAAACCTCCATTTAACAAAATCAGATATTATTTCAATTCAACAGACAACGATATTCATCCAAGACAAATCAGACAAAGTATAAAACTTACATAATCACCAAAAATACATTTAGCAAGTCATATCTATTTATAACAATTCCAATTTAAAATAAATTAGTTTGTATAAAAGTCCCTACCTCCACCCGTCGAAACCATAACCCAAAATGTGTCAACGAAACCTTTTAGCTTAACCCGAAACCAACAGCAACTGCAAACTCAATCCCTAATCACTTTCACAGCAGTAACAACAACTTAAAAGCGACATGCAATGCTCAAAACATGACCCTACATTACCAGAACCTTAAAGTTTATAACCAAACATAACAGAATACTATCGCATGGGTTTTTCGAAACATAAACACTTACCGAACTAAGAAAACGAAACAACGGTGATCGCTGAACCGGTTTGGCGGCAGCCCCGACAACCACCTTGAGCAGCAGTGGCGACCAGAACTCTGGCGACGGCAACTGGAACAAACATGCAGCGATGATAAAGCTTCCGGAAACTCAAAGGAAACGAAAATCATCTTAAAACCTTACCGGCAGAGGGATCTCAGCGGCGACAGTGACGTTCTCCGGTGGCAGAGGCTCGGCCAGAAGCTCCGGCAGCGCAGATCTGGCGGCGATGGCTTCTCAATGGCAACACACTCCATGGCGGCAACTCTCATGCAGCATGTCTCTCTCTCACGAATGGCGGCGACGACGACTCCTTCTCCTCGCGCGGCTCTCTCCCTCGGTCTTGGTCTTCCTCGTGACGGCGATGAGTGGCGCAGTGGCAGCGGCGGTCCGCGATGGTGGCGACGAAATGGAGCAAAAACAGTGGTGGCAATGGATGATAGCGAGCTCGATTACAACAACGACCTCTTTTCCTCCTCCTGGTGGCGACACGACGGCACAAGGGTGATGGCGCAAGGACGGCGGCAGCAGCACGGTCTTCTCTCACTTCTCCTTCCTCAGCTCCCTCCTTCTCCTCTCGCAACAATCACCCTCGGATCTCCTTCTCTTTCTCCCCCTTTCCTTTTTTTTCCTTTCTTTCAACAAACTCTATGCGTGTGTGTGTCTATTAGTGAGTGAGTTTATTGTTTATGTGTGTCTGTGCTGATTGTGTGGGTAGAGTACTCTGTGTGTATGGGTGTCAGTGAGTAAGGGAAATGTAGTGGGTTAGGATTTGGGGTGGTTTAGAAAATTTTAATAAAAATAGAGATAATAATATAATTTTATAAAATAAATAAAAATATAGAATAATAATTAAAAATCAATTCAGATTTAAAGTATTCATCTTAAAAATACTTTTTAAATTACCAAATATGTAAATTATTTTTAGTTAATTACAATCTAATAAAAATTGGAGATAAGTAAATTAATTCTTCTTCGTTTATAAAATGAGGTTAAAAATATTAAAATTAAGATATATAAAATACTCATTATTTTAAATTATAAAAATTCTAAATTATACAAAAGAATTTGTCCGGTTTATATATAAAGTTTCAAAAATATAATCTCAAGTAATTGTAATAAATCATAATAATTTATTAATAACTTTTTTAAAATTCGGGACTTTACATCCTACCACACTTATAAAAATTTTCGTCATCAAAAATCAACTTAATACGCAGAATACTAAAAGTTTTGAATACTTTAATTTTGTATACTTTAGAAAAGCAGAGGTTTTGACATATATATGCGTATAATTTTCCAAATACTGGATAACTCGTAGAACTTAGGTGTAAGGAAAAAGTGTGGTTTAAAGTAAAAGTTACAAGATGATTCAAAACAAAGACATCACTTAGGGCTACTATTTTACCAAAACTTGAAGCACAGAAAGGTGCAAGTGCTCAAGTTAGGTGTTTGCAAAAATAAAGGGAGTATTTAGGTGGCAA